>NW_005179089.1:0-174768 GCF_000350225.1 Chondrus crispus
CGAGGGCCTTCATCGACCTATTCGAAGCGTCGATGAGCGGCGGGCTCCGCGCGGACTGGATGGCAGCGCGCCACGGTTCTGCCACACAGCGTAGGTGGATTAGATTCGGGCCGGCGCCCGAATCTAGAACCGGCGTGATGGCGCGCATCATCGCGCGTCGTCGTCCGACCGTTGCGGTGACCTTATAATTTTGCTTCTTGAAGAAGCAAATTGCCGCTTCGTCCGTTCGGCTCTGCGATGGCGCGCGTACCGAAACGGTCGACGGGGTGCCTTGTTTATTGAGGCTTGGCACGGGGAGGATCGTCGACGCCTCTACGCGTCCTCCCCGGCTTCCCCCGTCAACCCAAGGTCCTCGGGCCCCTCGTCCGTCAGCGGTAGCGCGGGTTCTTCCGATTGGACGGCCTCGCGCTGCTCGACCACGTTGATGCCCGTGGGAGCCTGCGCACGCGAATTTCGCCACGCGGTCGGCGGTTGGCGCTCGAACGGCGAACCCGGGCGGAGACCTTGACGGATCCGAAGCTTTTGATAATTGGCCTCGCGGGCCTGCAAAAGCTTCGAACGCAGCGCGCTATCCGCCACCACAGGACATTGCTCCTGTCGGTGGGTCAGGTCCAGACAGAACCGGCACGGCGGGGGTCCCGGTAATCCTTGGTTGAAGAACCGGACCCGCTGGTTCTGTGCTGGCCTTCCGTACGGATGTGCGCGCGCGTCACCGTGTTGGGCGGGCGCCATCGGTGCGCCCGCCGGGGACGAGGCAGGTGACGGATGGTAGCTAGTCGGCGGCGAGCTAAGCGAGCTCGGCGTCGCCGACTGGTCCGTCACCGCCAGTATCTCCTCCGTTTCGGTTCCGCGCGCTGTCGGGAGTTCAGACAGGGACTCGACCGACAGCACGGGCCTTGTCCGCGCGTTGCGCGTGAATCTTCTCACCGAATCGGACGGTGCTTGAGGCGACGCGAGCGAGGTCGCCTGTCTTCGAGCCGAGCGGTGCGTCTCGCCTATCGCTTGCGCGTAGCGTGCCACCGCTTGGTAGTCCACGCCCGGATGCGTCGCGAGATAATTCCGCACCTGCGCGCACGTCGCTGGCAGAAGTCCCTCAACAAAAAGGGACTTCAGGCGCCTGTCCGAAAATACGGTTCCGCAGCGCAACGCCTTGTCCCACAACTGGTTACTGTACACCTCCTCCGTCATATTAGAGCTCTGACGGAAGGAGGTGACATCACCGACCGCTTCGGAAATAACTTCGTCAGTCGCGTACGTGCGCAATAAAAAGTTAACAACTTCCGCGTAGGTTTCGAGCATATCGCGCTGCTCCGCATCGACCGCCATGGTGTTCCCGTGTAGCCTGGACTGGAGCAAGGCGTGAGCCTGCCCAGTCAAATAAAACTGGAAACACCATACGGCCGCGCCTTCGCTGACCCCATTGTGGTCGCAGGCCATCTTGAAGCGCGCGAGAAATCCTAGCACCGCGATTGGATCTTGACCACCGAATGTGTGGGTTTTCAGCTGGACGTCCAACTTCTTCCGATATCGGTTAACTCGCCGCGCGGTACTCGCGTCGTAGCGCGCGCTGCGATTTTCCAGCCTATACGTGCGGTAGTCGACGGCCTTGGTGAACAGGTCGTTCAGCGGCCTGATCACCGGCAGCCGTTTCGGATCCCGCCTCGGGGCAGACCGGCGGTCTCTGCCCCTGCGGTGGCGGTCTCCTTCTCCGCCGGGGCTACTGTAGCCCTCCGGATCGGAGTCTTCTCGCCGGAACCGACGTCGGTCGCGCGCATTGCGACCTCTGCGGTCGCCTCTGCGCGATCCGTCCGACTCGGTGTCCTCGTCATCGGAGGGGTATCCACCTCCTCCGGCATCGCGGTATCGCGTATAGCGTCCTTCGCGGTTATCATCGGAGGGGTAACCGACCCCTCCGGCATCGCGGTATCGCGTGTAGCGTCCGTCGCGGTTATCATCGGAGGGGTACCCGACCCCTCCGGCATCGCGGTATCGCGCGTAGCGTCCGTCGCGGTGCTTGCGCGTCGCCCTGTGGCGACGTCTTGTGTCTTCTTCCTCGGAGGGGTTTTCTGTACCCTCCGAGGTGTAGCCTTGAGCGCCGGGTGCGCTTCTTCTGCTCGACCGATACGGCTGTCGCTTTTCTGTCGCGAAGCGCCCCAGGCGGTTTTCTGTCCCGCGGGGGCCAGCCGTATCGGCGAGTACGGGAGGGCCATTTTCTGTGGGCCCTCCTGTAGCACCATAAATTGGTGGGAGGTAAATGGTCTTACCCTCCGGGTGAGGGGCCATTGTACCGATCCCGGGTGCGGCGCCGATCGGTTCAGCGTGCGTTAGCGTAGGATCCGGAGCGGTCGAGTCGCGCTGCTCGCGTGCGTCGACTCCTGCTCCGGCGAAGGTCGTGGCCAGACGATTGGCCACGGCGGAGCTGATCGCTCCCTTTAGAGCCGTACCGGACGGGGATTCTTCATCCACAGTGGTGAGCGCGGTCACCACCTCGCATTGGACTTGAGCGGGTAGAAGTTCGTCCAAAAGCGGTGGTATCGCGCTGCGTACGTGCGCGTCCACAAGCGCGGGCACCGTTCGGTCGAGGCATACGCGCGCTACCTGGGGGAGTTCCGTAGCGAGGAACTCCTCGACCCAGGCCTGGATGCGCGGCTGAATCGCGTCGACCATCCATTGGACGCGATTCTCGGTGCCTGCCGACACGGCCGGCGTAACATCCGATGCGGACGCTCGCGTGCGGCCCGGTCGCGGTGGCGGTCGCAGCAGGGCTTCCGGGTTCTCCACCCGGGGGCGCGGTGCGCCACTGCCACTGCGGGTGCTCAGACGCCCGGAGGCGGAGTCTCCCCCTTCTTCCGGTCGGTTCATCGTCGAATACGCTTCGCGATCGACGCGGTGATTTCTCAACCTTTTCCGTCCGTACGGTTCTGCGCGCGATCGAGCGACCACGCGTGCGGCTCAACCTCGAGAGTTATCCCCTCCACAAGAGTACCAAATGTGGGATAACTCCTCTCCGCCCTGGGTTGGGTGAGAGGCGGAGGCTTTAGCGAGGGAGCACGCGGCGCGGACGCGACGCGCCAATTGAACCGATCGGACGAGCTCGCGAAAAGGGAGTGGCTCACTGGCCGGTTACGCGCAGTCGCCCCGTGGTGCGTAAACGGGAGCGACCGGTAACGGGTTAGAAGCCAGCGCGCGCGGCGGACAACCGAAACGGACGTACGTAGGCGCAAAAGGGACGGGGGCGAGCTTGCCCCCGTTTACTGGTGGGGACGGGTGCCAGGTCTTAACCCCGCAGGGGGACGCCTCGGACACCTGTCCCAGTACAGTAGTACAGTACCTGCCGCCTAGTGCGTGCCGGGTACTGTACACAATTAAAAAACTAGCGCGATAATTGCTACTACCGCACGGCCGCTGCTACTACACGTGTGCACCACTGTACACGCGTGTTGCTTACAGACTACCGCACGGACGACACGTGTGCTAACGTACACGTACGCCAGATTACGACCGCTCGGCATGCGCGCGCGCTCGCTACACGTGGGCACAGCCGCCCACGTGTATACCGTATACGGCCGTCCGATGACCTCCGCGCGCTCGCGCCGGTCATTACACTACATGCACTGCTGGTACGGTGAATCGCTTATTCTTCTGTCGTATGGTGATGGGTCCCATGTGTGTAACAGGGGCGCGATGTCCAGTGGCAGTGGTTGTTAGTGTCCCGGTGCTGGTTTTCATACGCGCGTGGGGTGTGACGGTATGAGTGGGGTTAGCACCGGAGTCCAGTATGTATGAGTTCTTACCTTCGGCCGTGCTGTTTTGGTCGTCCATGTGGGTTCTAGTGCGGATAACCTCTCTTGCAACTCGTGCAACGTGTCGTGGGACTCGTCGGGATCGCTTTGGCCTGTGTACGCTGCGTTCGCACGTGTTGTTGTGCGTTTGTATTTGGTTCTACTCGCGTAGCACTGATCGGTGTCGTGCGATATGCTGCCGTGGTTGCTGCACCACGTTCCGCGATATCCTGCTGGCCTCTGGTATTGTGTTCTGCCTGGGCGTGCGCGTGGTTTGTTGTCCTGCGGTTTGGTTTTGTGTGGTGCGTGGTGAGTGTTCTGTGTGGGGTTGCTTGCTGGTGGCTGCATTTGCGACTGCATGATTTGTACTTTCTGTACATGGTTCGTAAATGGGTTGATGGTCAGCGCGGGGTTCCCTGCCATGATCATAGCCAGTTGTCCCATGTCGGGGTTCTCTGCTAGTCCCTGGATCATGTATTGAACGGTCGTTCTTTCTTCGTTGATGTTCGGATACTGTGCTACTTGCATGCGATATCTCAGTTCGCGGTGCTTTGTGACGTATTCTGTGAGGTCTTGGCCTGGGTGGTAGATTAGGGTCCTGGCCTCGGAATCTAACAGTTCGTGACTCTCGGTGCTGGATGTGCTGATCGTGCTTCTGATTATGTGGCAGATGGTGCATGGGTCATAGCGAAGTATGTGCGGTGAGAGCATCTTGACTACTTCGGTTGTTATGCTTTGCATTATCGCCTTGCGGATCTGATCCGTCTTGCGTTGGTTGATCACATCTGGTTCCTGCTCTGTGTCATTTGTTGATGGCGTTGTGAGCTGGGTTGTTGCGTCGATGGTTCTCGCATATATTTCAAGTGCGTCGTACCAATATGTATGGTTGGCGGTGTTGAGTCGTGGTAGCGGGCCGTGCGATGAGTTCTGTTGATCGGTCATCTTGTGCGTTCCTGTGATGGGTGGCGTTCGCGTCACGTGTGAGAGATAGTTGTTAGTTTGTTTGATGCGGTTGGGAGGGTTAGTCTTGTTCCGCGGATCGGTTGGCAGTGGTGTGTGTGGTGCCCATAACCTGTGGTGCCAGAAAGAGTCCGATGCCCCCTCGACCTCTGTGGGTCGGGGGGCGACGGCGGCTTTATTGGAGTGTGCGGGATCTTTGCCCTAATGGCAGTGCACTGTCTAGTATGCTGTCTTATCTGGGTGGAACCACACGCGAGATCAACAGAGGGCGGCTGCGATGGGCAGCAGCAGGCATGGCGGACAGACATGGTTCCGTCGCCCTCGCTCGAGTTGCTCTCGCTGGGCAGTCGTCTACCCTCGCTCTAATGCACGAAAGGCGACGCGGCACTTATCATGCTTTCCGACAAGACACTCAGCTCTACGTTCGTTGCCGAATCTCATCGACACGGATTTGTGCTCTCTCGGCTATCCATGTCCGACGAGCCTCCCCGGCGCTGTCAACTTTGCCAACATGTAGCCACAGCCAGCCTTTCTAAAAGCGCGAAGCAGTTCTGAGCGCGCCTGCGGGGGCAACCCTCGCCTCACTCGCCCTTGCCATGGTCTCAGCAAGCGCGCAGCCGGTCCTCCCGCCGCCGCGCTCGCAGGGACGAAAGACCTGCCCGGCAGGCTCACGCGGCGCCGATCCGCGCGCGCGTGCGCCGACCGTGCAAGCGAGCTTTGCGGCGTAAGAATCGAACCAGACGTCGGAGGAAGGTGAAGGACTGCTCACACTCGGGGGTCGATGTGCTTCCGCGGCGATATAGTACGCGTTTGTTGCGCTTTTCGCAGGCTTGTCAGTGGCACCGTGTCGCAAATGCCGACGCTTACGCGGCGCAGCACGGGCATGGGTGGTCTGCACGGGGGCGGGGGTTTGGGGCATGGCTTTGCGCTTGTGAGCAATGAACAAGCTTGTTGCTGCACCGGGTGATATGTCACCCAGTTGCCCATTCAGTTTCCAACTGGAAGGAAGGGAAAGGGCCACAGTTCCGTAGAAAGTGGGGTAACGCCCATCGCACGACATTCACTAGCTAATCTATACGCATGTGCAACCTACCCGACCCGGCATACTCTCCGTCGACGCTTCTCGGGGCGAAGACTATCTTCCTCGACAAGCCCAGAGGCGTTCTCCTTCGACCTTTCGGACGACATCTGGGGCCCCTTATGCATGAGCCTCTCGCGTGCGACCCGTAAGGAGGGGTAGACGGTCTGGTCATGACATGGCTGCATGGCACCTATCCGTAGGGTTCGGTCGGTGAAATCCCTTGCGCCTGGGCTCTGTCGGGCGAACGGGTGTATTTTGGTTGAGGGGTCTTTTGTGTGCCTGTTTTCCGCTTTGAATGGCTCTTTTCAGGTACTGAGGGGGAACGGGCGGTGACGTGGCATTCATTAGACAGAAAATGGGTGAGGGCAACAATAAAGTAACCGCCTAGATTTGCTTTTTGTCCTCGGGCATTTCCTTGCAACCTGACCCTTCTTGCAGTCAAGACAATCAGACAAAGGTATTCGTCGGTCCTCCTGAGGTCTGCCCATTGCATTTATCAGGCCTTTCTCGAGACGGAGGTGGTATCTTTATTGGAGTTCTGTTCTTTCCAAGACTACCTAGTTCTATACTCTCCTGACCATTTCGTCGTTATATACCGTTTGTTTTTCTGTAGAGGACTAGGAGTAAAAGAGGGACAAGAAGGTGTAGAGATAGGACAGTCATCTGCTCAATCGTATACAATCAAATATGATGACAGCAGCAATATATACCCTTCGGACATCACTTGGTGTTGCCAACCCCATTCGCTCTTGACCATGCCCCTGATGCTTGTCTCATTGTGTACTGAGCGCATTAATATCTCAACAATGTTTTTCAAGTTGTGCTTGTTGTGCTTATAGCGTGAGAGGGAGGCGTAGCAAGAGGCAGTCAGTACATTCTACCCGAACGCAAAGGCCAATTCCGGGCGAAAGTTCTTCGCACAAATGGAGTGGTTTTTCGAGGGTTTGTTCCGTTTTCTTCTGTAAGGAGAGCATGTGTCGAGACCGAAAGTCGTTTCCGTCAAGCTGTGTTCTAACAAACATGACAAACTAGCCGACGAGTCGCACTCTAGTCGCCACCTGGAAAAGTCTATCTTTGTTGCAAGGGAGTGGGCGGAAATTGTCCGCAGTGACAAATGCGCATAGTTACACCTAACAGTAGAAATACTCACGTCAATGTCTTTCTGTTACATAGACAGGATGTGGCACCACCTGATGCCATCTTGTTATGCATAGAAAGGAGCATCTATGAGTCAAGCTCACTATGCGGCCGGATAGCCTGCTGCTAACGAGTGTCTCAAAGTGTGCAATGCTCTTGCCGCCTTGTGATTTTCCAAGTGCTGTGGTCACGTTGTCGCTTGATCTCGACAGAAATCCAGCATCTCCCCGTCCTGCAGAGTATCACATACGCAGCATTGCTCTGTCGAGACGCATTGCTTGCTCTCGAGTCATGGTGCTGCCCTTTCCAACTTGAGCTGCATGACAACTTCTTTCTTCCTCCTGCCGATCATGACCTCATTCATTCTTACCCAAGCGCTCTTCGCAGGTCGCCACACGTTCCACAGCCCACCGGGATCCGTGGGAGTCCATCAGATTCAGCCTCTTCACGCCATCTCAGCAGCATCGCCGACTCCAGACATGCAGTGCTTCTCTCTTCTCACAGACTGCCCTTTCTCCTCTCTCACTTGCCACACCCTCATGTTCCCTAGCAGCCCTTCCCTGCAGCTCGGACGACTCTGAAAAGCGTGTGCAGTTGCCCCGTGCAACGCAAACGTTTCTCCCCTCCCCTACCCCCAAAAAATGTGTTCAGTGCCGCAGAAAACGGCTCTCCGAAAAAAATTCGAGTCTCTTGCCGCGTCACGAAGAACGCTCGCATGGGCTCGATGATTTGCAGAAGCCCCATCCGCACGCAGCCCGACGCGGTTCTCCTCGCCTTGCCGCATGCCGTCCGCTCCGCAGCGGGTCAGCGTCCTCGCCAGCCGCGGCGGCGGGCGCTCCTTCGACCACGGAAGCTCGCAAAGGGCCACCGGGAGCTTGCGGCCGGGCCGAGCGCCGAGGCAGCGTCTCTTTGCCGCGGAGACGGGGCGGGCTCGCGGGCGGATGGGGCCGCGCCGGAGCGGTGGCGGCAGAGGAAGGGATGGTGTGGGGTGGGTCGCCGCGGAAGAGGGCTCTCGACACTGCGGTCGCCGAGGCATGCATGTTCTACTTGCTGGGACGCGCGGGGCGGGGGGGAGGCGACGTCTCGCCGGGGCGGGCTCACTATGCCGTACATAACCTTCCCCGCTTCGTCGGTGAAGCGTAGTACAATGGGCGCAAGAGCGTGCGCGGCGGTGCCGGCCGACGGGCTGGACGCGATTTCGCTACAATTAACGCGCGCATGCATTCCGCGCGGAGCTGCAACCGGGCGAGGCCGTGAGCCCGCCGCGGCCGGCGATCGCGCGGCTCCTCCACGGGGATCGCCGCGCTGTGGAAGGGCGGCGCACGACGGGCCGCGCTGGCTCGGGGCGGTGGCTGACGGTGACACCGTGGTTGGGGCGCGGCTCGGCGAGCGAGGGGTCCCTTTTTTTCGGCGCGGGCCGGTGTGGAGCCAGCGGAAGGAGCGGGCGCTGGATCGCGGAAGAGCTGGCTTGTCACGGTGTGCTGGGTAGAGGAGGCGAATGGCTACGGAGTGGCAAGCAATGGTCGTTTGAAGAAGTCCACATCTGTGCCTGGGTCTACTGGAGCACGCTGTAAACAGAAATGCCTGGCATCTGGATATCATTGAAACTTGTTGCGGCACGCCAAGGGCAATCTCTGTTCGCGAAGACGCTTGTCCTTTCCGCCTGCCATGAGTTCGCGTCGCAATTGTCCGCGGCTGCCATGCGTTTCCCCGCCTCGCTCTTGAGCGGCGTCGATTGCGAATTGCGCAGGCTGTCCAGCGCCGGGGGCTCATCGCATGTGACCGCGACTGCCATGTCCATCTCAGCTTTGGTCGTGACGGACTTGGGCTGTGAATCGCACTGGATCTCGAATGCAAACATAAGACGGACCGCCTTCAGGTTAACGAACACTCCCCCCTTTCCGCGATGCCGTAGCTTGTTCGATCCCTCTCTGTATGGCTCAGAGAAGCACACCGGCGAAAAGATTCCGCAAAACCGTGGATGTAGGAATGCAGTGTCGGAATGTAGGCCACTCTCCCAAAAGCGTTCTGCATGCGATCCAACGGCTTGTCCAAACGGCGGCAAGGAATCAGGGTCAAGAGAGTGATCCATTTCCTTTTCTTTTTGGCGCGGGAAAGGGCGAAGGTGCAGGCTTGGACGGGGAGTGCTGCCTGGCTCAAGGCTGCGCCAACTGCAAAACGAAAGTTGTCGAGGCGTGGTGTCTGCCTCTCTTCTACTCGCTTCATCTATCCGTGCAGCGAGCGTGGCCGCGCTTATCGTGCCCATGTGTGGTGAACGGAAGGATGCCGAGCCAGGTCGTGAAACAGCTAGTTTATCACGATGCTTAGCAAGTGTATCTATCCTAAACCAAAAACGACCCAGGCGAATGTTACAAAGTAGCCAGCTATGATCGCTTGAAGAAGACTACACCTGTCCTTGAGTTATTCAAGGGAGGTGTGAACAGAATTGTTCGCCAACTCGCTGTCCTTGAAGCCTTTCAACGCAAACCGCGTGCAACCCCCGATCGGGACCACGTCTGTCCTTTTCACCTACATTTTGATCCTCGTCGCGCTTGTCGGCGCTTGCAATATCTCTACCAGCCTCGCTCTTGGCCGACTTTCCATGCGCCTCTCGCGGGCTGTTGCCCAGCGGAATGTCGTCACACTGGGTAGCGGGGGCAATACCCTTTCTTGCCTCACTCTTGGGCGACTTGGGGTGCGCATCGTGCGTTCTCTCACCTCGCGGTATGTCGTCGGTTGCAATTTCTTTCCCCGCCTCGCTTTTAACCCACTCGGGCTGCGAGTCGCGTAGGTTGTCGGGTGGGCGACTCTTCTCGCACTTATCGGTGCCTGCAATGTCCTTCCTCGGCTCGGTCTCGGACGACTTGTCATGCGCCTCGCTCGGGCTGCCGAGCAGCGGAATCTCGTCGTACTTGTCAGCGGGAGCCATGTCTCTCCCCGCCTCAATCTGGAACGCTGTGGGCTGCGAATCGCGCTGACTCTCGCGCGAGGAGAATGAAACAACGTGCTTTCGCATTACCAAAGTCTCTCCCCTTTCTAATCTGCCGTAGCTCGCTCGGGCTGCTTCCGTATCGCCAAGAGAAGCATGAGTCTGGGTGGGAAAGAAGGTTCGAAGTTTTGTTACCGACGGCAATTGCCCCAAAAGCTTTCTGCATGCCATCCACCGGCTTGTTCGAGCATCGCCAAAGGAAGTAGAGTCGTGAGAGTGACCCATTTCCATCTCTCTTGGGCGCCGGTGGGGTCGAAACGATATGGCTCGTTTGGCCATTTTAGGTAGCTTTCCAATCACTGATCGAAAGCTTTCTTGTGGTTTCGTCCCCGTCTCATCCGAGCTTGCTCCTCTCTGCAGAGATTCGATTAGCATACTCCCTAAATTGATCGTAGGTCGAAGAGAGGCAGAAGTTTTTTCCATTATTGGTTTCTGGCCTTCGACAACTCTCCGTGTTGGCCTTCGCTCCCTCCCAGTTTCTCTGAGGGCTTTTCTGTCCTCAAGAGGGCTCATCTCAATACTTCCGAAAGATGTTAAGCGTCGAAATGACCCAAACGTGTCGGCATTTGACAGTCTTTCCCTCATTGCAACCCCCCATGACCGACCGTGTTCCTCCTGCTTGTCTACGAAAGAAGTCAAAGTTCCACCAATGGAATGGACCTCCGAAGCATCGTTTGAAGACGGACATACTAGAGTCCCATCGCTTACAGAAGAGGCTTCACAAACTTCAGCGTTCAAGCTGGAAACATTCGGCATTCCATCTCTGTTTGATTCACCTTGAATCCATCTGTGTTTCTTCGCCTCTTGAACTGATAACCGCTCCCCAACTTTCACTTTCAGCAAACCACGAACGAAGTCCTTCGCGCTTTCTGAAACATCATTCCAAACAGCTCCATAGAATCCAAACGAGCCGATCTCAACTTTTTCTAAAACTGCTGACATGGTAAGCCCCGTAAATGGCAATCCTCCACTGAGCATTTCATACGTGAGCACTCCCAGAGACCATAGATCAACAGCCCGACCGTGTTTTGATTCTGTCAATACCTCAGGTGCAATGAAAGCTGGAGTACCAATTGTGCCTTCCAAACTCTGCTTGTTTGACGTGGGAGACATCATTCCACAAAGCCCAAAATCCGTCAGCTTGGCATCGAAGGGCGACATGTTCTCACTTACAAGCACGTTGTCCGGCTTGATGTCCCTATGGACAATTCCTTGACTGTGCAAATGCTCTAAAGCATCCAGTAGCTGATCCACGATGTGTGCTGTCTCGCGTTCTGAGAGAGTCCCTTGCTCATGCATGATGGCTTGAAGAGACTTTCCCCCATGTTCCATGACGATGAACAGCTTGTCGATTGTGTTGAATACGTCTAGAGTCTTTACCACATTGGGGTGCTGAACATCTTTCCGCACGAATTCGACCTCACAGTCTATCGCTCGTGTTTGGTCGACTTCATCGGGTTCCTTCTCCATTATTTTCACTGCAACCGTTTTTCTGGTCGACTTCTCTATTCCATTCACCACCTCCGCAAAATTCCCTTCTCCAATTCTATCCTGTAACTCGTAACGATCTGTGATCTTTCGCTGGGAAGCCCGTCGGAGATGAAATTCCCATGCACATGCTTCCCCATTGGACCTAGCTCGCAAGCGAATTTTGGATTTGTCGCCGTTCAAGGTGATCACAATACCACGCTTATGAACCCTCGAAATAGTTGCGTCCAATACGCTGACAGACCAGGTCGGTGTGCAGCAGGGACCATCTCTGCATTCCAGTACATTGTCGAACAATTTGAAGTGGAGAATGTTCATTCGCAAGGTTCGTTGGCCACGTTGGAGAAGGAATCCTTCCATAGACGCTGGGTCGTCATTTCTGATGTTCAGCATTTGAGATTCCTGGAAACTTGACGACATTCTTCGAAGAGTAAAGGGAAGGGAAGAAGGTTGTTTGGCTAAAATGTCCTTACTCCCCCGTAGAGAGATGTTTGCGGTCCACCTTTGACGTCAATACCTTTTTGGCTTGCAGAGAGAGGCGATAAGTGAGTGAGCTCTCGCAAAGATGTCGAAAGATTGGTGTGCTCTCGGTGAGGTTGTTGTCGCGATGCTAGGGTTGATGTATGCAGGGATTTGAAACGTTTGAGTGGCAGCGATATAGAAGCTTGTTGTCTTCTTGCTATGTGTAAGAAAGATAGCAACGGGAAATAGATCTCTAATATCGGATACATTTAGATCTTAGTCAGATACGGAACAGGGTATCACTCATTCTCCGTCTCCGTCCAATGAGAGCGAAAAGTATCCATTGAAACAGCGCTATTCAAGTGAACTAGTGTCTGGCATCCCTCCGTTCCTCCATGCAGGAGCTTGTTTAGAGCAAGCTGGAAAATGTGAGTCTTCATGCAAGTTGGACAGTACAGGGTGCTGTGCTCTAAAAGTACAGAAAACAGGCTGAGCCGGCTTGAAGCTGCGATTCTGGGGTGTTCCTGCCAGTTTTATCCATCGAGTTGAGACTGACAGCACTTTTCCTAATTCAAATATCTGCCTCTCAGGTTGAATAAAGTAACCGTTTTTGCATGCCCGAGCTCCCTAAAATTGCGGTTTTCTCGTTCCAACTTTCATTCATACTTTCGCGCCATATCGAACCAGTTTACGATTGGTCCATGACCCTTCTTCTTTATTCATAAAATTTGATGCCTTGTTTCGCTCTGCTGGATCCCCTTGTTTGTGGCACGTCCGTAATGGCTCTCCCCCCTGAACTTGAATATGTGAAGAAGCAACAGATACGTTACTTAAATTGATAGTGAGTACACAATGCTTCTCATGCGTCACTCGTTTCGTTCCGCCATTTCGTGGACTTGCCTCTTTCCTGCAGTAATGATATGGCATATCTTCCGCTCCTTAGATTTACGAATAGATTGAAACTTATGCTAAACAAAAGTCCTCGTTGTTTCACATGGAAAGCGCTGGAGGCGAATCGTGAATGATAGCTCATAGACACAGCGGTATAGAAAAGACTTAAAACGTATGGAGGAACAAGTCAGCTGTTTTCGCCCCGACCCTTCTGCCTCCCAAAGCGAATGCGCTACCAGAAACAAGGCGAAGTGGGTGCTATGATGTTTCTAAAATGAACAGACTCCGACCCGAACATCAACCACTGCTACGCAACAACTCGGCAGCTGATATTTCATTATTTTGGATGCAAATCATTCCTCTGTTGCACTTCATCCATTCAGAAGAGATTGCAAATTATGTGGACGCGATGTAGAACCTTTCTACGTTTTTATGGTACATATATATTTAAATTTAGGGATAAAGGTCGTGACTAATGAGACACGAAAGCGCCGGAAAACATGCACACTATATGAAGTTTAGCAGCTCGACTGGTCAACAAGGCTTTACTAGGTGGCACCCACTTGAAAGAGTCTTGGCGAGCATTTTTCAAGCCGTTACTGCAACAACTCTCTCCGGCATCCCGTCGAGAAATTTTATTGAGATTCAAAATCATCAGGCCGAATCTCATCAGGCTGTGCGAACTGGAGCATTGCGCTCGTAAAGCTTTTCATGAATCCATTTGATCCCTTTGTCGAGCAAGACGGCTTTGAATTCTCCCTCAAGACACGGGTCACACAAGCTCTCTCGCGTCTCTCGCTGCTGATGTTCGTCAATAATGCGGATAATTACGACTCTCATGAATGGATGTTGCTGTCGAAATGTGAAAGGAGCAGCCGGTAGTTGAAAGAGAGTCACTGGTGGCTGTTCGATGAAGCAAGCGTACATTGTTCTTCCACGGCTGCAACCATGCGCTTCGATCGGCGCGAACCCTGCATCTACTAGATTTGGCGTCGACAGTCTTGCAGGCAAGGGTGATTGACGAAGGAACGAGAGAATAGCCCAGCCCCTGCGAGAAAAGCAAGTTGAAAGGTGTCTTTGCCACGTTCGGAGAAGATTACTCGACAGCACTTACAGTTTGGCTGTAAGTGATGAAGTCCTTTTTTAGAAGCACAGTGCTGCTATTGATGTGAAAGAAACTCGGACAATGCTTTGCAGAAGGCCCTCTTTTTTCTGTGGCACTGTATGAGTATGTGCGTTCTAAAAGTTAACATATAAGTATGTTCCATCTCTCATATAGCACGCTAAAATCTCGGTAACGAAATTGCTCCCCACGATGACGAGGACGGACTGCTGTAATGGGACGACGGACATTAAAGGCGTGTTGTGGCGCAAGTGGTCGGTCATCTCGACATGACAACAAACACTTGGCGTTCTTCTCTCTTTTCGACATGCCGCGTCGGCGTCATCCCTCCTTCGACCATGAAACAATGCGGTTCTGAGATGGGCTGCGCGTCTGGCCTGCCCCAATGCATAGCGAAATACCAAACAACGAAGTGTTCTCATGTCGTCCCTTCGACAATCGAAGGCACGGTCATGATACTCTTAGGCCAGGTGGCAGAGGCTGCCTCGGCCCGTGCCTCCGGTCCATAATAGTGAACCCTCGGCTGTCTCCCCCTGGAAGAATGAGGCATCTTTCCTTTTACCATAGACTATTCACCCTTCACATGAAAAGAAGGCGAACAGAAATACGCCCAATGTCCGCGATGCATGACTTTCATTTCATGTAACACAGCTACAAAAGTTGAGAGAGCTGTTGCGACAAAGTAGTTAAGCGTAGAGCGACGTGGTTAGAGAGCGCAAATCTCTGAAAACATATTAATGATGAAGATATCCGTGCGGTATTTGCGTCAAGGCAATAGATGTTGAAAAGAGACCATGTTTGAATCTGGGTTGGTATATCGCTATGATATATGTCCATGTGTTCCACGTGTATTCCGTGTCCAATGGTTACACGTGTGGAACATGCGAAATAGGAGGACGTGGCATAAAATCAGCTGCTCTCGGTCCCACAAGACCTCCTCGTCACCATTCTACTCATTCCCCTCCGCATGTAGCTAACTGTCATGAGAGCCATACGTGCACACGTAGCACACGCACGACAGCGCAATTAGATCATCTTTATTCACCGCCGTCTCACTGATCCCTCCCATTCCCTTATAAGGTAGAGACACGATAGGCATCAGTAAACGGAAGGTATCGATCTTGCACCACAGGTTATGGACCCGAAAATCGCCCCACTGCAAGACGATCAAAGGCACCTCGAATATCGCCCCGGACCAGGTCAAGACGACAACACCACGGCACCCACCAGCCCCGTCGCCCCCGTACTAAGTCCGCGCACGCGCGTAGAGGCCCTTGTAAGCGCTCCGGCCACCGCCGTAGAGCCCGAAGAAACCGCTCCGACCACCGCCGTAGAGCCCGAAGAAACCGCTCCGGACACCACCGTAGAGCAGGAAACCACAGCTCCGCAACACCGCGTCGAGCCCACCCCGATCGCCAAGTCTTCAACGCAAGAAATGGAACCCATAACTCCGTCGATCGACACAAAAATGCTTGGTCACCTCCCCGCTCTCCTCAGCGACGGGACCAATTACGGCATATGGAAACAAACATTGCAAGACATCGCGATCATCAACAATGTCGAGGCAGCCCTTGATACACCACCGCCGCCCATCACAAGCCCGCAGCATCACATCTACAGGAGAAAATGCGCATTCTTGCGCATGACCATAATGACAAGCCTGCCATCCGATCTAGCAAGTACGATAGACCTAGAGTCCACCGTCACACCGCAACAACTGGTTGCCGAAATCACGGCCCACTTCACGGACTCCACCCCGACTACGCACCTCATCCTAAAACAAGAAGCCCAGCGAACCAAGCTGACGGCAGGGGGAGACATTGAAGACTACATCGCAAAACACAGGAAAATCCGGATGAAAATGAGAATGGCCCGATACCCCAGCATCCAGCAAGATGAAGCAGTCACCATTGAATTCATAATCAACGGCCTCAGCTCGCACCCGTCACTCCGCCACCTTGCGGACATGTGGATCGCAAACAACACAGTCCCCACCAACATCAATAATCTCGCACAACGCCTGAAGGCAGTACAAGTGCGAGACGAAGAAAAGCAGGCCAACCGCGACCAAGAACCACAAGGCATGCCCCACCCGGCGCCATGGGTACCAGAGATCAAAACCCCGCCCCCGCCACCCCGCTCACGCGGCAGAAGGCCAGGAAGAGGCGCCCCGTACCAACCACGGCAAGCCCAATGGCGCACCGATCCGCCCCGCCAAAATCCTCTGCCTCACCAAGGCACGGCGACCCCAATGCCCCGCAGTAAGCAATGGACCACCCCCATTAACCACAAGCGGCCTCCCGCGCGCAGCACCCATCCGCAGCGCCAGACCACCACAGGACAACTCGCCAACGCCGACGACGAGTATGACGACAGCACTGTATACCAGGCCCTCGAGGAGGAAGAACCTGAAGGTAAGCATTATGCTCTCGACTCAGGAGCCCACCCGTCTCATGTCAGAAAACACAGGACAACTCGCCAACGCCGACGACGAGTATGACGACAGCACTGTATACCAGGCCCTCGAGGAGGAAGAACCTGAAGGGGATGCTCCACATCCCGACCGGCACGAATAGACAGATACGGATCCCTGCCATTGCCAACCCCGCACTGCGCGCCAACTTGCTCTCCGTACACGACATTGCAGTGCAATGGGGAGAAGTCAGATTCACACCCACACAAGCACTCATCCTAGATACGAGCATAAGCCCACCGCAGACTGTAGCCAAAGCAAAATTCTCCAAGGGAATGTACTACCTGCAAGTACCCAAGGAGAAAGGAAATATTATGGCAGCAAGGACCGCCCCCGCAAGAAAAATTACGCCCACGAAAGCACCGCAAGCCCAAAAAAATAGGACGACGGCCAAACCTACACCAAGCAGCATACCAACACTCGGACAAGTGGCGCCGACAGTAAAAAGAATACCTCTGCATGTAGCGCACAACCCCGCGCCACCGCCGTACACTCCGGCACACCCCGCAGTCGAACGGGACTTCCACCATTACCATGTGATATTCAATCACATACGCCCCGCCACGCTTCAAAAAATGGCAAAGCTCGGCCTGCTGCCCAACCTCCCACCCACATTGAGACAAAGACCCCCACGCATGACCTGCTCAAGCTGCGCAGCCGCGAAACAACAACCGGCCCCGCACTACCCAACCACACACAGATACCCAGTAGGAGCAGCGTTCAGCAGTGACATATGCGGACCGTTCAACCCGCCCTCACGCCAAGGAAACAAGTACATACTCACGATAATTGACACGAAATCAAGATACCTCATTGTCGACTTCTTGGAATCACGAGCTGAGACACCGCACCGACTGAACAAAATACTTACAGCACTCAAACAAAGGAAAGGATGCAAGCCCAAGCTGTTACACACGGACAACGCTAAAGAATATATATCCAAATATGCGACCAGAATGTATCGCTCACAAAATGTCATGCACAGCACTACAGTGCCGCACACACCCCAACAGAACGGCATAGCAGAGAGGATCAACGGAACCCTGATGAATTCTGCAAGAGCAGCGCTGCACCACAGTGGTCTCCCCAAAACTCACTGGGAAGACGCCGTCAGAGACGCAGCATTCAAGTATAATAACATACTACACCACTCCACCAACTCTCTGCCATTCACAACGTGGACCAACACCACCCCCAGAGTCCCCCAATTTCTCCTATTCGGGCAACTAGGGACAATCCCGGAACTGGCCAACAGGAAACAAATATCCAAACTCGCCCCAAGAGCCACCCCCGCCAGATACTTACATGGGATAGATGAGCACCACATCATGGTACTCGAAACAAAAACCAACAAGCCTCGAAGAATGCGCTGTGTCAACTTCCAACCCTACCACAGAGCAAATGACCCCGCAGCGTCATGCACACACGCGAGGAAGGCGTTTACTCCACACCGCACACCCACACGAGTGACACGCACAACACCAGCCCCTGCCAGCACAACCCAAGCCAAAAAATATCCCGACGCAGCAGAGTGGGAAAAGGCACACACCGTGGAATTGGAAAACCTAGACAAAATGAACGTCGTACAATGGACACCAGATGCCAACCTCCCCAAAAAAGTAAAACTCATACCTCTAAAAATGGGATACCGATACAAGAGAAACAGCGCAGGAGAAATAGCATCGAGAAAAGCGCGATGCTCAGCACGCGGAGACAAGATGGTGCCACACAAGCACTTTGACCCTGCCAAAACGACAACTTATATGGCGGATAAAACAACTGTAAGGACACTGTTCGGCATAGCAGCAACACACCGCATGCACATAGAGCACATCGATATCAAGTCAGCATATCTACATGAGAAATTCGCACACAACGGCAGCGAACAAGTGTACGTGAAACAACCACCCCGTTTCAACGGCACATACAAGCACCCATGCCAAGGAGGCAAGTTGAACATGAACATATATGGGACGCCCTCTGCAGGACACACCTACCTGACAGCAGTATTCGCCCTACTACGCAAAAGCAAGTTCCAACAAAGCGAAGCTGACCTCTGCCTTTGGTCAAAAAAGACTGGAAAGAACCTCATCATGGCCGCAGTAAGCATGGATGATTTTACTGTAGTCGCGTCAAAAGCCGAGCTCAAGGAGGAGTTCGCAAAAGCATTAGCCAAAGCGTACAACATCAAGCGCCTAGGAGAGCACAAAACATTCCTAGGATGGACTGTACAGCGAAGCACAAATGGAGACATCCATGTCTCCCAGCCTAATGCAATCAACTACATAGTTGAACAAGCAGACATGGCGCAGTGCAACGGCAAGGAAACTCCGTACTGCGACGGAGTAATGCTTCACAAACCAACGGACACCGATGAGATCCAAATGGAAACCCTCAAAAAATACCAACAACTAATTGGGGACCTCCGATATGTCGCCGACTCCACCCGGCCTGACATATATTTCCTGACAAACCGACTCGCCGTCGCGGCCAACAAGCCGACACAGAGGCATTGGAGCGCGTTAATGCGACTGATTCGGTACCTAAAACGTACCCCCACGACAGGCCTCATCTTCCGAGCTGGCAAGTCCACCAGCAAAGAGTCGACACAGGACCTTCTCATCTCCTATGCAGACGCGGACTTCGCAGCGGACATAATGGACAGAAAGTCCATCTCAGGGACCCTACACACCTACAATGGAACACCGATTTGTTGGGGATCCCTCAAGCAAAACATCACTGCTCTGTCCACCTGCGAGGCTGAGTACATAGCGGCAACAGCAGCCGCTCAACAAACAACATGGATCCGACGCATGCTCAAGGACATCCACATGCTGTCGACCAAGCCAACACCCCTGAGGATTGACAATCAGTCAGCAATCCACGTTGCGAACAGCACAGGACCGACAAAGCGGCGAAAATTCATAGACTTGCGTCACCACTATCTGACGCACCAGTCACAAAAGGGAACAATCACCCTCGCCCATGTCCCCACCGACGAGCAACTGGCGGACATCCTCACAAAACCCCTCCGGCGCCAAGCATACACGCGCCTCCTACCCAAGCTGCAACTCACAACCCAGCAGACTGCAGACGCCAAGACTGCTGCGCCGTCGACAGGGGGAGTGTCATGAGAGCCATACAAACAAGTGCCGACGCCGCACCAGCATGCCGCCGCTGTCATGAGAGCCATACGTGCACACGTAGCACACGCACGACAGCGCAATTAGATCATCTTTATTCACCGCCGTCTCACTGATCCCTCCCATTCCCTTATAAGGTAGAGACACGATAGGCATCAGTAAACGGAAGGTATCGATCTTGCACCACACTAACACACCCAACAACATCGTTCAAGAGCGAGCACTTCACGACACCGCCCATCTGAACTAGCGTCCATGCGCTGCAGCTATACTCGCCGTGCCAAGGGCACCCCAGCCACATTCGACTTGCAACGAACCCATGGTCTATTGGCGACGCCATCTCCATCGCCGAGACGCTATCCGTCTACTACCATGAAGTGCAGGACCGCTTCGCCAAGGCCTGCAAGAACCCACAGCTAGTCAGAGATCTCTCCCGGCGTTTTGACGATATCAAGGCCCGTGTCGCACGCGTGCACACTATCCGGAAGGAGAATGAGATGAAGTTTTCCGCAATCGTCCTGGCCGAGTTTGACCACCAACTCCAATCCTTCTCTCAAAGCATGCACGCAGTGTACGCCGACATTCAAAGCATATCGGCAAGGCTCGAAACTTCTCGATATCGCTTTGTGCGCGCGAAAACCGTCAGCGAGTGGGTCACTGAGCAGTCCGCGCTCGCTGAAAAGCTTGACAATGCGCTGCTTGACCTCACCAAATTTTTCGCCAAGGCTGAAGGACCGGCAAAAATCACGGCCGCTATACAGAATCTCACTTCAACGATTGACAACCGCGACGAGTTTCATCCATGCTATGATGTTCCAAGTAACCCGCCTCACGTCGTTCTCAAGTTCAGCTCCACGCGCGACTCGAAGGGAACCCATGCAGCAGATATAACCGTAGAAGCGCAACTCAAGCAAGCGGTGCTGCGAAGCGAACTGGTGCGCAGTGTCGGAGCGGTCGGCACGAGTATGGACCGCACTGTCGGCATGAAGGGCATGGGAGGCGTGGGCAAGTCTTGCGCGCTGAAAGGGCTTGCGACCGATGCAGACGTGCAAGAGCACCTCTCCGGTGGGATATACTGGATCGTGCTGGGCAAAGACTGCACTGAGGCAGATGTCGTGCGTCGTGTGGCACGTATTGCGAAGCAAAGTGGTGGGGTCAAGGTTGCAAAGTCTGTGCTTGAAGAAGAGAGTATTGACGGCGCGGTGTCCGAGGCGAGGCGATGGTTCTCCGGCCAAAGGAGCTTGCTGCTCGTCGATGACGTGTGGGACAAGAACGATGTGGGCCGCGATATTGTGCGACGATTATGCGAGATTGTTGATACCAAAAAGGGCAGCCGTTTGGCTTTCACAACGCGTGATTGGAGCGTTGTGGGCAACAGCGAGGCCGTTGAGTTTTCCAAAAGAAGCCGAGAAGTGTCTCGCGAGATCTTGCTTCGGTCTGCAGGACTAGCAGAAGAAGAAGTGAAAGACTACCGAGAATTGGTGAATAAGACGTTAGATTTATGCGGTGGACTCCCCATGGCGTTATCTGTTGCTGGTAGCGCGATCAGCATGCGTAGGAGGAATGCTCGCGACGTTAATTTAAGAGAGATATGGAATGAATATTTGCGTCTGCTCGGAAAGCATCCAGGACGCCTTATTAATGGTAAAGTAAGTTGTGACGCCTACGAGACTCTGCGATCAGCGTTTGAGACGTCACTGAAGATGCTCGACGAGACGCTGCTTTCAGAGATTGGATGCCCGATGACGTATGACGAGATGTATCGCTCTGTTGTTGTGATACTCCGCCAAGGGTGGTTGCCCGTGAGCGTCCTTGGATTGCTGTGGGGACTTGAAGACGAAGACGAAGTGACTGAAGTACTGAACGTGTTTTCGGCAGGAAGTTTAGCAGAACGAAGAGATAGGATTTTGAACGGGAGCCAGTGTCCTGGAATTACACTTCATGATCTCCAGCTGGACTTTGTGGAGGACAAATGCAGGAAGCATGGGGAAGTAAAGAAGTGGCACGAAAAGATTGCACGCCGCTGGCAATCGAAGAGATATTTAGGTGCAGGTGCAGGGAGCGACAGATGGGCCAAGGATGATATATTTGAAGATGACTATGTGCGAAACAATGTCAGTCGTCATTTGCTCGGCGCAGGCCATGTAGTAGATTTGAGTGAGTTACTGACAGATCCGGAATGGGTAGTGAGAAGGCTGGTTGGCAGGGAAATTTTGGGACTTGAAGGAGACTTTGGAATTCTACGACACCAGTTGGAAGAAGGAAACGACAACAAGATGGAGCGCAGAAGTACGTCGTGGTCGCTGAAGATGATTGCAGAGGCGGCGCGATTATGCGCACCGTTTGTGTCGCAAAACACTGAAGAAGTCTGGTTTCAGTTGCACGCACGGCTGATCGATGTTGCTGACCACTCGAAGTTATTACAGAAATACAGCGCAGACATTGAGAAATATGCGGACAAGCCCTGGCTGAGGGCCATGAGGCCCTGCTTGAGTGCTCCAGGTGTTCTGCAATTCATACTACTATGCAGCGGAAGGGTGTACGGACTTAGTGCATTTCAGGGAAAGGAAAACATACTTATTTGGGGACGAAGCGCGAAAGGCGCCTTTGTTGATACTTTTGTAAGTGGAGAGTTGAAGGAGAGCTCAACACTACAAAGACAGCAGAATGAAACGAGGGATTCTAACGTCGACGGCGGTATTGGTGCCGAAGATCCCGTCGTTTCCGACGAGATTTTGAGCTCTGAGAGCAGTTTTGGCTCGCAAGTCCGCCGCGTCTACGTTTCAAAGGATGGAGATCATGCAGCTATAATATACAAGAATGGGAGAATGGAAGTTTGGGATGTGAGAAAAAGGAAAACTATTGGGAAAGCGATAGGAGAGGACGAAAATGCTGTCGTATGTGCCGCGTGGTCACCTGATGGCTCACGGCTAGCTTTTGGTGAGTATAAGAACGATGTGAAGATTTGGGATGTGAACGCTAGGAGGACACTTGGAAACGTATTACTTGGGAATGTGGGTTACATAATGTGCCTGGCGTGGTCGCTGGATGGCAAGCAGTTGGCGTCAGCAGGGGCTGGCAAGACAATACTGATCTGGAATCTGGAAAATCAAAGAGTTATGAAAGAGATATTTCGGGGCGAGGGTAGCAATATCTCCTGCATTGCATGGTCACCAAATGGCTTTCATTTGGCTTCTGGAGGTTGGGATGACTCAGTTTGGATCTGGAATGTCGAGACAGGCAAGGCTGTGCAAACAGCACTGAAGGGACATGGTGGTTCGGTCCATTGCGTGTCATGGTCTACAGACGGGATGCAGCTGGCATCTGGGGGAGCTGATGGAACTGTTCGGGTCTGGGATGTGAAGACCAGTGAGGCAAAGGAAAGGGTACTGTTTCAGCCCGGGAATGCAGCCCATTGCGTGGAATGGTCACCGGATGGGACTCAGCTGGCCGTTGGTGCTGCTGATGCGAAAGTAACAATATGGAGAGTCGAGGACCAAAAAGCCACGAGAAGCGGTTCGTGCTTACGGAACGATTTTGCTAGTTGCGTCTCTTGGTCACCAGATGGATCGCGCTTGGGGTGCTGGGGAGCAAACAAAGTATTTCAAATTTGGGACGTAGAGACAGGAAAAGTTATTCAAGAGGTCAAACCAGGACGTGAAACTTTGGGAGAGCTCGGCGCATGGTCTCCGAATGGGTCTCGGTTGGCTTTTGGGATTGGGAAAGAATCAGTAGTGATATGGGATTCGGATGCTGGCAGAGTAGTAGGAGAGTCACTGAACTGCTGCGGTGTCATTTTGTGCTTGTCGTGGTCACCAGATGGGTCATGGCTGGCTTCCGCTGGGGAAGGGGACGGAGTTAGGATCTGGGATATGCAGACGGGTGAAGCAGTGGGAGGCATACCGTCCGGGCATCAAGGTTCTGTTCAAGGTGTAGGTTGGTCACCGGACGGGTCACATCTGGCGTCTGCCGGAGTGGATGGGACAGTCAATATCTGGAAAGCAAAGACTATGAAGGCAGTTGGAGAACCATTACGTGGGCATAACAAAGCTGTGCAATGCGTGGCGTGGTCACCAGATGGATTGCAGTTGGCAACCGGGGGCTATGACACTACGGTACGCATCTGGGACGTAGTGAATGGAAAGGGCTCTGGAATGGTTCTGGGTGAACATGAGAGCTCGGTTAGGACATTAGAGTGGTTACCGGATGGATCGAGTGTGATCTCTGAAGCGTTGGACGGAAGGCGCGTATGGGACGTCGCTACAGAAGAAGAAATCGATGAGGTGGTGACTAGCAACCTCAGAGTGCGAGGAAAGTCTGTGTTTCATGTTACAGAAAGCGAAGAGAAATGCCTCGCTACCCTCGACCTTGGGGAATTTCAGCGTAATCGTTGCTCGCCGTCAGGCCGTCACTTGACGGTATGGGATGGGAAGCGTCTAATATGGCTGGAGTTCAGCGAATGAAAGTTCATTTCCATATCCTTTAAAGCAGCACTGCCCCTGCCTTCGTTAGAGTGCGTGTCCTCGTTTAAGTCTTAGCACAACATATTCTTTGTGAATACGCAACACATAGTCGGAGATCTCGTTGTAAACACGGGGAGCAGAAAAGGACTGAAGGGACATAAATGGCGCAGATTGGGGCAGAGTACTTTCGATCGAAAGATATATGAAGTGATGCATTTCCTTGTCTTTGTTTTTGCTATGTACATTTGATGCACTACGAATATCTATACATGCATCTGAGTATGGAAACCGTCAGATTTAGACTGCAACATTCCATAGTAAACTTGTATAATGGAGGAGTTGCTTTCAACACAGCTTAGTTGTATTCTATTCACGGGGCTCCTCTGCCAGACAGTAGTCAGCAAGTCGAGCACTTGTCCTTGCCCTTCTGATGTCAGGTCATCTTTCATTAACTGTGAGAAATACAGTCACATCTGCATTCACGTCCTGCGTTCGTCTAAATTTGAACTTCTATGATGTTAATTTGTGTACCGAATCTATAGTGTTCTTCATTTAGCAACACCGTTTCCTTTCCAGAACATCAATACCTAGTGTCTATCCGACTAAGCGTTCTACGGTTTCCATTTTTCTTTGGTGGGTTGACTCGTTAATAAATTAGCGAAGGTATAACCGAATAGAATGTACTCTAAGGAACGTCTCTATGCCAGTGGTATAAATTTAGCTTAAAGAGAAATGCTTACTGTAAGCCAACCATTTCTTTTGAACAGCTTTATGTGCATCAACGAAATCGTTTTCGCTAGAATTGACGAGCAGGTCCTTTACCTGTAGTGATGAACTTCTAGTTGCAAAAAAACAGAACTTAAATCGCGGTTTGCGTTGTCTAGAAAAAACAGAATAACTCTTGTCTTCTTATGAGGACTAACGGTTCGATACACACTAGGTCCATACTTTGTGCCAGACTGTGTATGTGAAGTCTCGGAACCCTGCGCTGCGGGAACACACTTTTTATGTCGTTGTCATGACTTGTTGACTCCAAGCCCCAGTATTTGCATCTGGTCAAGCTTTTTGGGCAAAAGCATGCTTTCATGAGTGAGGCACATGTTTTTAGATGGCCAAATCCTGGGGATAGCTGTTGCGGGCAGTAATGCTCTTGCAAGTATACAGTACAACAATGATTGCTTTGGTATAACAATGCTCTCACTACAAATGGGACAAAGGGAAGGCGACAAGCCTTAGGAGGTTGGCAACATACTGCTCCTGATTGTCATGGGAAATGCGTATACCTTGTGGCCGTCGGAACAGTTGATTGAACGAATGGGAACTCTATCAACACCCTTTTCCCGTAGTAGAGCTACACGCAACCTAAACAGTATATAAGCAGAACGCGCTCAACCCAATAAAGAATACAGGGTAGACAGAACCCCAGCTACACCACTTCTCGTCTCAGGAATAGCTTGGTCTCATTTTCCGTGTCTCCATTTCTCACAATCGTTTCCCAGAGCTGCCGGTGTGGACCAGTGGCAGCGGAAAGCTACTGTCACAAAAACAGAATGTAATATTCCATACTCGAGAGCAGCATAGAGGGTATTAATGGTAGAATATTTATTTTATACTGTACAGCATGCTATTCCAACTGGGCTGGTGAGTACTTTTTACAGTTCAAACCCATGGCTGTTTGGAGAACGTTTACATGAGGAGCAAGAATAGGAGAAAAAGTAGATGTCGTTGCCGTCTCTGATGCATAGATTTTGCAAATACTTTGCCGTGTGTTGCTTTGATGGAACTGGGTATGCAATATAGAGGAAAATGAGAGAAATATGTATTCAAACGAAATTGTTGCCGCGGTCTTATGTGCTTCGCGATTCGTACTCGCGACAATTTAACCCGGAAAAAAAACCTGAAAAGTCAATACACCAATCTATTTTGTGTCCTCCCCTAAACGGTTGGTTTCGGGGGAAGGTCCCATATCTTGTGGGGTTGAAAGGTTACTATAAGATTCAGGCGCGTGAAGGGCATGAATGAAGGAATACGAAAATTAAACGGAGACTATTGCTTGTCCTCTAGGTCTGCACAGTATCTCCATTCTTCCCTCAACGCAGATTTTAGTGTATCCACTTTTGCTTGCAACCTATTTGCAAACAAGTTTTTTTTTGAAGAGTAAACTTTGGCTAAGGACAAGTGGAGTTCCTGCAATGCCGTGAACCTAGCATGCTCATACCAACGCTGAATGCCTTTTGTCATGTTGTTTGTGTGGTTGTAAGAAACCACCCCCCGTTTCATTCCTCAGCATGAAAGGTTAAAAAACAACCCTGAATGGGCAAGAGAAGGAAAGTTGCCACTCTCAATATGCAACGGTAAGGTTTCCTTCCAGGGTGGAACGGACTGCAAACGGTGAATCGAGGAACAGGGAATGACTTTCAAGAGATCCTTACGTACTGCGCCATAGGGCCATAGGGAAAGACCATATGGTGGGGACAGATTCGGTCATCGGGCCCAGAATGCATACCTCCCCGCACATGGAAGCTCATCATAATGAAGAGTACGGAGTGGGGAATGGTGGAAGGCTTTGGGAGCATTTCCCGGGAACTGCTTTCTGTTTTGGAATAATGGAACAACAAAACCTGAGAGGAACTGTAGAATTTTCTTCTTCGTCACTTCTGGCATGCTCATTTGAAGTTCTGCTAAGTGATGAACGTGATTTCGACAACTTAAAAGAAAATGTATGCATGAGAGTTCAAGTAAACGTACAAAATCGGATCCACATGCCCTTTCATGCTCCTCAAAAGATACAGAAGGGTCACTGTTTTTTGTGCTCATCTGTCCATCACATTCTACTGTGGAACAAAGAAATCGATAAAGTGCGGTCGTGCGTTCTACTCTTCCTTCACACTGCTTCGATTTCCCGTGCCTGTTACGGAACGATGCCATGGCACCGTTCGAAATATCCAATAGGCTGTTGCCTTTCACCTTCTCCGTAGATGGGTGTGTCAGTACAGTACCTTACGTGTCACTGTACTTTTCTCGTGTACTGTTCTGTACCAAGCTCTCTTTCCTGCGAAGATACGTATCACAAAATGGGGAGCGGAAGGTGAGCTAAGCGACTGGAAGGATTGTATTCAGAAATCCACGCACAAGCGCAATTTTGGGAAATCCCTGGCTTGGAGAACTTGCTGCAACTGTCAGTTTGGTTTTCTCGGAACCGGTGGCTCCCGTTTCAGATATTCGTCTAACTTTAGAAGACCCACCAAAACAGCGAGTCTTCCCCAAATTCTGCGGCCTTCAAGCCGTACTAGTCTTTCAGTTACATGCCTTTCATAGTATTCAATTTAGTGTACGGCTATATCTCCATAGCACAAGGCGTGATAACTTTTCAGTCCTGTCGATGGATGGAAAATGTGCTATTGTTGAGAATGTTGGCTCGGAGAAGTTCTCTAATGGATACACGCGGGATCTGCTGCGACAACCTAACAGGATGAATGTACTGAGTCCACTGTTACTTAGAAAAGACACCACACACTATAGTTAAGATGCACGTAAATATGAAAGTATGTCTGAGAACGTCACAGGAACTTCAGATATCCTTCTAGTTGTACGAGCCCCGCTAAATCACCGACAGCATCACAGAAAACATCTGGAAGCCTGAAAGAGAGTCTACCTTGACTGCGTATCTTCCAGATTCCATCCATCCGCCATCTGTCTCTGTAAACTGCGAGCTGTTCTCAGTATAAAAGGATCTTAAACATCAGACCCCACCTCCTATCTCAACTTCCTTCAAGACACACAAATCGACGCTCTTTGCCTTCCCCAGCACTTTCTCGACATCAAACGACTGACTCTCACAACCCTAAGATGGCCAATTTCAGAAATGGGGATCCGCCATCCTATGCAGGATACCTCCTCAAGCGCGGTCGTCGCAGTCCTCAAATGAAAGCTCGTCACTTCAAGCTATTCGACAGCGTATTGGAATGCAGGAATGATCCCAGCGACTCCGTGAAATGGTCCATCAACGTCTGGAAAGCAACAATTTCGAGGACGCATAGCCGGGGATTGTTGATAGTCTTGGACGCCCAGACTTCTAAGATTCGCCTCCAGTCGTTTACCGAGGCAGATGCATGCACGTGGGAGTTCCATCTCCGTCGTGCTTCGCGGCGAAAAGTGACAAGTTTTTACGACCTGCAAGAATTGATTGGACACGGAAACTTTGCAGAAGTTCAGAAAGGCATAGACATTTCAGAGCAGGAAACTGTCGCCGTGAAATCCATGAAGAAAAATGGGGAGCTTATGAATCAAGCAGCCGCTATTAAACAGGAGACCAAATTCGCCTTGAAGGACGTACGTCACCCCAACGTTGTCAGGACTTTGGATATCTTCAACACGATTGATCAACTGTTCATTGTCATGGAACACGGTGGTACATCTCTTGAGGGCATCTTAGAAGAGGTTGAAAGTATCCCAGAAGACGATGCCGCGCTCATCATCGGCCAAGTACTCAATGCTGTGGAGTTTTTGCACAGTCGTGGTATCGTTCACAGAGACATCAAGCCGGCTAATATACTGCTTAAGAAGACTGAAGCTTTTTTTGATGTCAAGCTTGCGGACTTCGGTCTCAGCGGTACCATAACCCCAGGGGCAACGACTAGCAAGGAATTGCGAGGACGAATGGGAACGCCATCATTCCTGGCTCCTGAAGTGCTAACTAGCAACAGGTATACTGCGGCAGTCGATCTATGGTCCGTAGGGGCTTCGGCATTTTACATGCTCAGCGGCGAGTTACCTTTCAATGGGACAAGCATCTCCGGGATATTCAAAAACACTGCCATGGGAGCGTTTGACTTTGGAGGCAAAGCATGGAATAGTATATCCCTCCAAGCACAGGAATTCATCCACGGGTTGCTTCAAGTAGACGTCAAAAAGCGGTTCACCGTTGCAGATGCGAAGAATCATGCTTGGATCAAGGATGCAAAGGATAACACTGTACTTAAGATGGTGTCAGAGCCAACTGAAGTTTCATCTCCAAGTGAAGAAAGGAGATTGGTCCGGGTTGAGGGTAGTTCCTCTGCAACGAAAAGTGCCTCTCCAACTGGAAGCCCTGGCGAAGAGAAGTTGCAGGATCGCAGAAGAATCACAAAATCTTCTGTGTCTGGGCCCCGCTGTATGGCTCCTCGCACACCTTCGTTCCGACGCATTGTTATGCCCAAGAAGCTTAACATGAGTCCTCGGGTTGGTTTGGATTCCATTCTGGTGCAAAGTGATGGGAGGGTTCAGGAGCCCCCGACGGTCGAGAGGAAGGGGAAACTTGGGATTGCAGGCCTCTACCGACGTGCTGTGTCGAATCTCACGAGCATGCAACCTTCGGCGATCCCGGTTACGCGGTTGATGCAATCCAATCAAGATTAGATAGTAGTTCTTTCCCCTTCGCTCATAGCATGAGGAAGGAGGCTTTAGCAGAGACCATGTAGCAAGTAAACTCAGAAAAAAACTTGCGTACCACCGCCTTCCTTGCCATATAGGCTTTCTTTCCCCTAAAGTTGATGAGCCAGATCGTTTGCTGCATAAAACGAGATCCAAAGTTGGGGCTTTGAAATCTTGCGTACTTTCTTTGCAGCTCGTTATGAATTCTCAGGTTTTGAGTTATCCCACTACATGACATGAAGTCTTCATCATTCCTGCTCAGGGAAGATTCGACAAAGAAAGGTGGTACACTGGTTGCCGAAACCCGAGCTCATTATGAAAGAACGAGGGTAATACTTCAAAATGAGAACAGCCGGATAGCTTTGACGTGGGCTCAAAACTCAAAACCAACTGCATTGTCTTGTGCAGGCGACCACCGAAAGGAAGCCAGTATTGTCCGCCTGAAAGCTGTATTTGTAGTCATGGACCATGTTCCTACGTACTGGCTGACATTCGAGTATTGCAGGCAGAAACGCAGCCCTCCTTGTGCCTTCGCTTCTTGCAAGTCCTAGTCCGGAGGCGTTCAGCCCTGCAATCTGCGGTTGACTTGCAATATTTTTTCTTTTACCTCTTGACGAGCGGAGACGCATTTCTGTTCAAGAACTGATATCATTCAAAAATCCCGAAACGGCCAACTATGTTCACATTTGTTTGGAGTGAACACGACACATTCATATGGTCAGGCTATTTTCCATTTATGTCTCGAAAAACAAAAACAACCGTGTATGGGAGTAGATTTGAACTACGAAGAAGCACTGGGGTGGTTGCGAACTACCAACGACATGAAATATCTCTGCGGTAGCGTCAGGATTCTGCCCTGCTCAGACAGACACTGCATGATTCTGCAACCTCTGCAAACCATGGAATTGCCCACGATGAACTTGCCTATTCCATATGAAATCGGTTCACGTGACTGTGCAGAGAGCTCTCTTGCAGACCGCGGAGGATTTATCGTACGGGCGGAGCTGCCTGGTCGCTTCCGCTTCACGTGAGCTTGTCAAACGTGCGAAATGAGCCATTAGCGATTTTTGTTGAGGCACCATTCACAGAAATATGTGCATGAATCAGCGTGAAAAAAGAAGTCTATCTTTATTTGCAACTAAGGGGAATTTCTACGGAGCACCCTTCTTTCCTTAACCTCTGTGCATGTGCTAATGTACATACACGTGGAGGAACTGTTTCGCTCTCACTTGAACACTGCCGTTGAAAGCGTTCTCATCGGTGTCGCGCTATGGTGCTTGGCAAAATGTATTGCGCATTTCATGTATGTGTGCAAAAGGCGGCCGTATGCACGAGTTGTAGCGGCGGAAGCTGCTGCTAAATGTAAACAAAATGTGCCATGACAAAGGAAAACAACGACCAGGGGGTCCAAGGGGGTCCAAACCACTGCTCTTGCGTAGTGCGGGGAATACTAAGGGCTGTCGTCGGGCGCCATTGGAGTCAATATTATTGAAGGAGAGTTTTGTGAAAAGGATTCACTCCGGCTACCTTGGCAAGTTCAGTAATGCAGTGCGGCACTCTTTTCCGTATGCAACGAAGTAGAGGTCCGTTTGCAGCGGGGACGCCTGGCGTTAGCATGAGTGTTGTGCCGTCGAATTGCGAAGCGGCATACCAAGTCGTTTGAACGAAGTGGCACTGACGAAGCTACGAAAGGCACAGAGGCGGAAAACTCCGGTGCGCAAGGGTCTTCCACCCTTCAACATTGGTTGACAGAGGGAGTCGAGGGCGAGCGAAACTGTGGTTGCATCCCGAGACAAGTAAGTCACAGACCTACGATAAGAGGTAGCCAATAGGGCACGAGACTTACACAATGAGTCACCAGCGGCCGCCCGAAGACTCGAGGCGGGAGTGAGGGGCCATCGCTGTTCATGGAACCACAACCACATAAACAACGCGTTCGGGCTGCAGTAGCACAGTGCCACTCCTAGCACAGCAATCAATGGTCAGCCGCGACTTGTTCTTATCTTGTCTCGCTTGTGGCACTTCTTGAGAACCACACGCGTTCAAATACCGATAAAATTCAATTCCATTTCCGCAAAAACATGGTGGGCCTCCAATACATAGCGACAGGTAGGGGACATGCGAGGCGAGGCGAGGAACGAAACTAAAATTCGCGCATCGCATACACCCGCATACACCCGCATTCACCCATGCAGTAATGACGCCTGGTTGTGATGCCAAGAACTAGTCCGATGCCTCCAACCACCGGTCGTGGCGGAGGCGACGGCGCCTTTATTTCCTACAGAGTAGATAGCGCCTTATTGGCATTGTCCTATTCTGGTGACGGCCCCGACCTCGTCGATACGCTCTGAGGTGTCGCGCGACTCCGCCTGCGGATGACGCTTGGTGAAGACGGGCGCCACCGGCACGGCAAGCGCGCGTGCCGACTCCGTGTCCTTTGCCCTTGTTGCCGCGGTGTCTCGCGCGTAGACATCGAGGTCCGCTGCCGACAGGCGACCGCCCCTGCCCCGCGCTCGGTGCGTGCGGCGAGAGAGGGGCGGGGCCACCGCCGGCGAGTTGAGGGCTGGTATGCGCGGAGCACGAAAACGGGCGGCGGACGGGAACGCTGACGGATGTGATGCCAATAATACCGCTGCCCTCTCTCCCCCTGAGGGAGAAGCGGCCGGCCGTGACTTTGTGTGCTGATTTGCCGGCCCTATGTGGATGTGCCTTATCTACTGTGATATCCTCCTACTGTATCTGGATGCAACCACGGCGGAGGACCAGGCTCGGCGTATTGACAGTGAGGCCCGTGGTGTTGACAGGTTGCTGCTGTACTGTACCCTTGGGTACTGCCTGCTCTTTCGGCTCTGGAAGCAGGCAGCTGCTTCCAGAGCCCCAAAAAATAAAGCGAAATTCAGTGCTTTGGGCTGCTCCCCTGCTTCCCTCATTCGTGTGCTCGCGAAAGGCGCTCTGCAGTGACATGGTGTTGCTCCAAATCTTGTCATCACCGGCCAGAATCCGTGTCGGTGGCGTTTGTCCCGCTTGTGGCATGACGCGGAATGTGCCATCAATGAAGTATCGATAAAAGTGATTCCCAGTCATGATCGAGCACCGTGAAACGCAGAATCTATGTCAATTTGAGTTGCCAGGTCTTGCGCCGTTATGCGGCATGTGATTGGCCGGTGTTTTGACACCTTTCCGTCACGTGATGTCCGTGTCAACAGGTGGACGTTGACAACATCGATGATTGCGTACCCCGTCATGGTGTGCGCGACACAGGCAAGCGATTTAGAATGGAGGTTGTTCTTGACGGCCTACGCACTTGCAACTGATCGTCATGCTTTGCAACCTGTCGAGCATTTTCAAAGGGCTGTTGCGATTCCCCAAACTTCTTTCTTGCCCACTTGCTTCCCTGCCGTGTCGCAGAGACTGTCGCTCGCATCTACTGCACGACCTCCCCAATTACCCATGAGGAGAGCAGACCGGAGAACCGCACATGAACTACAACATCGCTCAAAACAGTAGCGTGTTAGAGAGGCGGCAGAGAAGAACGTCCCTAAATTTCGCGACAAGCAAAGGAATATGTGATGTTTGTCAACGAACACCACTTCGGGTTTCCATCCGCAAAAAAGTTTTCTCTTGCGTCATATCAAGTACTTTGTTAACGTGAATAAAAGACTTGACCCTACACTACAATAAGTTGAGTTCATGCCGATGCGGGTTCTGCACCACCCAATGCTCGGCAGAAACAAATTCTATTGAGTCCCCTTCTCATCAAAAATCTCCTGGGACCTCGAGTTGTAAATGATCCGAATACAATTCTATGTAAGAAGGAAACGAGGCATGATTTCCAATTCCAAGTGCGTAAAGAGAATCTTGGAAATAATCGAAATGATCTGACACCACAAACGGCTGTTCTGGCCCTGAATGTAATGGCAAGCTACTCAAGTGTACTTTTTTAAAGAGTGACATGTTTGCTTTTCTTCGTCTCTTCATAAGAACTGTGTATTGCAAGAAACGATGCCTCTGCTTTTACTCAGGCTAGCGTTCATGGTTCTACTGAATGGCGGCGGCGGAGTGACGAATTCCCTGCCTGTTCAGGTCCCACCTGCGACATATGTAAGCGTGTCACAGGTGTGTGTGCTGTACATGGGAATCATGACAAACTGCAACTAATTTAAGATGTCATTGGGAGCCTCCGGAAATTATTTTTTGTGTCGGAGCCATCTTTTTCTTTTTTGTGCACAAAAAATGAGTTTCGTCACGGAAATCCTTGGACACAATGTGGGTCCCCCTACTATACGCATGATTTGTACTCAGACGCCGACGATGACGCCGTCAAAGCTCTAACTACAGATAATTTGGATTGTACGCGCGCGCATTTTGGCATTTGTGCGATACACATCTAACCTAGCATGGGGTCGCCCGTCCGAGAAAACAGCGCGTTGTTTGTGCACAACGCGCCGTCTGCGTGTTACAAAATCCTGATTTGGTCAACACAATTTGGGATTTTAGGATTTCAGAAGGCGCCCATTTTCGCGCACAGTCTGCACAAGGAATTCAGGGCCATTCGTAACCCTGTGCTCCCGTTGTAGACGATTTTGGGGTCTACACCCAGTTACTGTAGAGAGTGTTGACAATAATGTAAGTGACATCACTTACATTATTGCGGTGATTGTTTTAATCTCCATCCTGTGACGTCTTGCGGCAGACGAGCGTTCGCGAGCAGGGAAGGAAAGCAAAGGGCAAAACGATGGCCAACGTCCTCTGGGGTCTGCGCTCCTGCAGTTCGTCCCCAGAGGCTGCCTTTATTCGAAGTCATTTTTGGGCAGATCGCCTAATGCAAGCCCGTTCAGCGCACGGTGTCTTGCCTCCAGCACAGACGACCGTTCGCGCGTTGGCCTCTTCCAAAAGACAGTAGGAGACTGTTTCTCCCACTGACAGTGAGAGACCGTTCCTCAAAAGCCTTCGCGAGCCGGCGCGAGCAAAGTAGTAGGCACCCCACTCATCGCGTGGACATGGCTCCAGTACCTTTGAGCTCCAGCGCGCGCTCGATTATCATCCCGCCCGCGAGCACAGTGCTCTAGCGTCACAGGGCCCCACGGTTTTCGCGCAACAGCAGCGTGAAACCGGTTTTAGGAAGCAAGTGAGCACTGTTCGAGCGCCCGGAGCTTCAGATCCCTATCTCCAGCAGTGTGGAGGAAGTCTTCCAGCATCCCAGGCAAGTACTCAAACAAGCGCTCTAACGGCTCCCAAGTGAAATCTTGAGAATCCAGGAGGCCTTCCCATTCCACTTGAACCATTAGTCCACCCTCTCGATCGCAAACTGCGCGTATCGTCTGGGCCACTTCATAATTTGTCTCAGAGCGCTCCGCCGCCCTTAGCAGGCGCGGTGAAACAATTTTACCGTCCATGTCGGCCCGGTACATCAGCAAACGCCGGGCATGTACGACAGCTCGCTTCTGCTTAAGCAAATCTTCCACTTGGTACACCCACTCAGACTGCACAGCTGTCACGCGACGCGGTCCAACCCACCTGAAATTGAGCTTGTGCTTGCCGGGCACCGCCCTGCGCACCAAGACGAAGTCTCCCACGCAAAAGTCGGCTGCGTGAACGTTGGTTCTTTCGTTGTGCCTCTCAATCATCCGCTTACGGGATGCTTCAGCATTTTCAGCAACCCCGCGGTGAAGGTCGTCAAGAGCAGCTTGGGTGCGGTCTATGTCGATCAGCTGCCGCGCTCGAAGCTCATCTAACGGTATTTCATCCTTGAACGGCACCAGGGGGATCGCGCGAAGTAAAGGACGTACAGGCAAATGCCCATTAAAAACCTCTAAAGGGGTACGATACACGGTCTTCACATTCGGATCCCGGGGCCCAAGGCGCTTTAGAGGGGCGTGATTCAACACGCTCTGGACGCACTCTATGACAGCAGGCCAGTCTTTAGGAGCGAGTCCCCACTCGCTTAGCAGTGCTCTGGTTGCTCTTAAAACTTCCCTGCAAACTCGTTCAACGGATCCATTGGCCCACGGCGAGTATGCCGTGGTAAAGTGGTGATGCACCTTGATCTCCGAGATGAGAGCTGCCAATACCCGATTCTTAAAGTGGGATCCTTGGTCCGTTACAAGCCAGACCATGTTGCCGAACACTCCTAGCCATACACAAAGCGCGTCGGCAGCCGCTTCGCTGGTGCACGCGACAGTAGGCCACAGCCAAATATACGAGGAGAGGTCGTCGCGGATAATCAAGATATACTTCTTCTCATCGCGTCCGGGCCCCATGAACAAAAAGTCCATGTGAATCACCTCGTTCGGCCTGGATCCATGCAACGCACTGCCAAGTGGTCGCGGTATCACCTCACCAGCCCTAGTCACTATACAGTGGAGGCACCCGCGCACCAGCGTACTGACGTCCTGTTCCATAGCGGACCACCAGAAAGTTTCCGATAAAGTGCTCAGGGTGGCATCTATTCCGCGGTGTCCAGCGGTCCCCCCGTGCGACACTACGAGAATCTTGAGCTGTAGTTCCCTGTCATCCTGGGGAATCCATATTTTCCCCTCCTTCTTCCAGAGTTGATCAGCCGCATCAAATTTCAGGTCCTTCGGCCGTTGCGAGGGTAGGCGCTGCGATGCGCGAATGGAGGTCCAATTGGGCCACACGAAGTCGCGCGGTGCCGGGACCATCTGCTCCGCTTCCTGCAGTAGCATGCTGCAAATTGCCAAGCGTTCGCTTCTATCACGGCGATAACCTCGCGTCCAGCGTGTAAGAATGTCTGCACATATGTTCCTCTTGCCGTCAATGTGTTCTATGACGTACGAAAATCGCGACAAAAAGAGAGCCCACCTCTGAACCTTGGAGACCACATGTCTGCCGAGCGCCGGCTCCAGCGCCAAGGGCGCGAAGATGAAAGGCAGATTCCTGTGGTCCGTGTAGACGTGCGTCCCTGGTTGGGACTGGAAAAGGTAGTCCATCTTTTCAAATGTTTGAAAGATGGCGAATCCCTCCTTCTCAAAGGTCGTCCAGCCCAGCTCGGCACCTTTAAACGCAGAGCCTAAAAAGGCTAACGGCTCGTGACCCTGCTGTTCCACAGGCAGAGACAGCTGTTCCGGCGTCGTTTGTGTTACAACTCCAGACCAATAGCGCTCCGAAGCGTCCGTATAAACGCACACAACCTTTTCCGGATCGGGATGAGCGAGCTGCACTGCGTTGCGGAGACAGTCTTGAAGTTCCAGAAATGCTTTCACGTGGTTAGGGCCCCAAGACAGACTACGCAACCTGATGTGGCGAATAGACCGATTGGTCCGCTTACCAGACTTGGAGTATGCTTGCTCCAAGACTGCTGTCAATGGTGCAGTGCGGCCAGTGAAGTCGGGGATTGCGATGTACATCCAGCGGCAACAATATATAAATTGCGCCAACTCCTCTGCGTTTTCAGGCATGCTCACGTCCTTCAGTCCTTCCAAACGTGCTGGGTCCAGGCGAAACCCTGCTGCAGAGACAATCCGCCCGCACCACTTCAACTCCTTCTCGAAAAGTTTGCTCTTCCTCGCGTGCAGGCACAAATTCTTGCTTTGGCAGATTGCGAAGAACTCCTCTAGCTTGTCGAGAAGAACTTCCTCTTTCCGCGCGTGAAGGCTAAAGTCATCCAACCAGGCCTTCAACCAATTTCGAAGCATGCTGAAAAGCGGCTCTACCGAGCTTTGGAAGAAAGCGGTGGCGTTAGCAAGACCTGGCAGCACGCGTGTCGATGCGACCACTCCGCGTGGGGTCACGATCCCGCACGCGGTGTAGGACTCCGGATGAACTGGTAACTGCCAGTATCCCGATACGAAGTCAAGGCAGGCGAAGCAGGTGCCACCCGCGAAGTCTCGAATCTCCGAATCTATGTGGGGCATGGGCCATGCCTCTTTGACCGTCGCAGCATTGACGGGTCGTAGGTCCACGGCCATTCTGTACTTCGCCCTTGACCCCGGCTTGGGGACAAGCAGCGGCGCCGCTTGCCACGTGGCCGTAGGCATGTCTTTGACGAAGTTCATCGCGCGTAAAGTGTCGATGTACTTATCCAAGAACATGCGCTGCTCCGGAGAGTAGCGTCTTGCTTTCACTCTCACCGGCTTCACGTCTGGATTCAGACGCACCCTCATTGGGGCAACGTGGGCTGGAGGGGTTTTTCCCAGCCGAACTCGAAAACCGAGCGAAAACGTTTCAACATTTCAGCAAGTCTCGCCGTCCCCGCGGAGCTCAAACCATTTGACCTGGCTCGCTCGAGCATTGCACTGAGGGCTTCGTCGAGGGCCGACGGTGGGTCATCACCCAGGTCGATATATACATCACTCTCGTCGAGCTTATCGTCTTCTGCGCCACCGCTGCTATGAAACGTGCTGCCCCACTCGAACCCATGGTCGCGCAAGATACTGCCAATAGACGTGGCGCCGTCAGCACACGGGTCGTCCTCGTGTCCGGCAGCCTTAAGCACATCCGGCACGTCCACAATTCCCCCCAGCCTGTCACGTGCAGCGGCTAGCATGACACGATTGTCGATGCCCAGCGCAGCCAGCACATGACGGCCTATGTACGCGTGCGCCATGCCATTGTCGCTTACCAACCACTTGGTCTTGCGCAAGATCAACTTCTCACCGTGGCGAATTCGCAACTCAACATCAGCCTGCACCATGCGGCTACAGGCGATCGGCGGGAGCCCCGCCCGTGCTGTGTCGAACGTGCGCGCCTTCGCCAATTTGTCGGCTTTGATCGCGCTATCAGCTTTGGTCAAGGCCTCGAACAGGGTTGATGGCATGACGTTGACATCTGAACCCTGGTCAGCCAGCACAGTTGCTTCCACAGCACCGATGCAAAATCCTGCAAAGAATAATGAGGAGTTCTCCTGAACAGCGCTGGTGCCGTGAATCGCGCCAACACTTTTCCCCTCGCGCCTGCGGCGCTTTTTCTCTTTGTACTCTTCGAGGTACTTATCCTTTTCCTCGTGTGTAGCAAGGTCGCAGTCCTTGATATAGTGCAGTTTATTGCAACGCGGCAACAAACAATTAGGCAGCTCGCGTGAGCGCTTGTTGTTCCCGGTATGCGTGCCTCTGCCTCCAGCTTTGTCGTTCCGTTCAGCCACGGGGGCCGCCGCAAAACCGGGTACCGAAGTTGTCCTCGCTGTTCTGTTGCGGTTGCGACCGCCGCGCCCTCTACGAATCTTGACATTGTCGCTGACTGGAGTAATCTCCAGGTCATCCGAGTCTTCCTGTTCCGCTTTGTATGCCCTCGCGGAGTCGTGTCGGTCGAAGATCTTGGCTTCTTCGGCTAGTAGGCGCATGAACTTCGCGAAGTCCTTGCGCAGCTCCTCTTTGTGGAGCTTTAGTGTGAGAACCATACGCGTGTGCAAGTCGACATGCGTGACGCGTTTCATGATGTGCTTTACGGCAAGCTTCGGTTGCTCCTTGACGAAGTTCTCATACCCGCACTCCCGGAGTTTGTTACTGTACTTCAGGAAAAGCCTCCACACTTGGCGTTCGAGACTGCAGTTCCTGTCTCCCTTCCCGAGCTTGACACTTTGGATCTCACGCTCGATCCTGGCAAGATCGTAGTCCGCGGGGTCCACCTTCGCGCGCTCTTCGATGCACTTGCGCAAGTGGTCTTCGGTGATTCTTCTAACATCAGCAGCGGTCACCCAGTTAGCAACGATGAAAAGCTCCAAAACGCTCTTCTCGATCGAGTTACGGAGCGTAGTTAGCGGTATCTGTACGCCAGATTCGGCGTTCTTCTCTTGAATGAGGCCCTCGTAGATCTCCCTCTTCTCCTTGAACGTTACGAAATCTGCGGTTTCAACATCCTTGAGGCGAGGTGCCTCGATGGTTTCGACAATAGTCTGACGAACCGTGTCTCTTTTCTCATTACTTCCATTCTTCTCTCCACTCGTCATAGCAAAAGACTTCCTTTGCGAAAAGAAAAAAAGTAATTACTGTGACGTCTTGCGGCAGACGAGCGTTCGCGAGCAGGGAAGGAAAGCAAAGGGCAAAACGATGGCCAACGTCCTCTGGGGTCTGCGCTCCTGCAGTTCGTCCCCAGAGGCTGCCTTTATTCGAAGTCATTTTTGGGCAGATCGCCTAATGCAAGCCCGTTCAGCGCACGGTGTCTTGCCTCCAGCACAGACGACCGTTCGCGCGTTGGCCTCTTCCAAAAGACAGTAGGAGACTGTTTCTCCCACTGACAGTGAGAGACCGTTCCTCAAAAGCCTTCGCGAGCCGGCGCGAGTAAAGTAGTAGGCACCCCACTCATCGCGTGGACATGGCTCCAGTACCTTTGAGCTCCAGCGCGCGCTCGATTATCATCCCGCCCGCGAGCACAGTGCTCTAGCGTCACAATCCTGCATACATTAGTGTCATTGACACTAATTCAGTACTGACACTATTTAACCGTAAACGGAAATAGTGTTAGTTACAGTATTAATGTCACACAATATTAGTGTAACTTGGAATTTAACCTACGAGTCAACCTTAAGAGTACAAGTTGGTGTACGACGGCACCATTTTAGTCCTAATAAGTGTAGTACTAGCTCGCATCCATACTACTCATCATCGCTGGCTATCTGCACCTCCTTCCCATTAAAGTATTCGCGGTGCTTGCGGATAATATTATGTAGATCAGGGGTCAGCTGAGATTCTTCCCATTGGCCATTAGTGTTTAGCGCCATACCGGTTATGATCATAGCTTTCCTAGCGTATGATATGCCATTAGCATCGCGCTGCTGGTTCACTTCTCTCACAGAACAAGCTGCGAGCCTCAGGAAGAAAGGCTTCCCAGGATTGGAAACTTTTCCAGAACTATCCTTCCACAGTCCATTCTTGATCATGTCCATTTTGTAGGCCTCCCACCTCCTCGTCCAGACCGACTTAATTTTTTGGATAATGAAGGAATCACAAGGTTGGATTAGGTGCGTAGCGTTAGGCGGAAATTGCCTTATTTCGGTATTGATAGCTGCTGCAGAAGCCTCCATAGCGGCAGTACTATTGTGACCGCTACAGTTGTCCACATAAAAAATCCGCTTCCTTCCATTAGGTAGTGCAGCAATAACGCTACGTTCTGTCAGCCACTGAGGCATGACCGTTGTATCCATCCAACCTTTAGGCCCGGTACGATAGGCTACACCAGGAATATCTTCAGGTGTCCCCCGGATAGGATAATTTCGATCTCGATTCTTGAATGCCATAATTGGCGGTGCAATTGTGGCATCTCTTCCTCCGCTTAACCGGACTAACATGGTCATGCCTTCTCCTCCTGAAACAACATCGGCATATTTAACTTCAGAGTTCCCCGCAAATCCTAACGTGCGACCATTGTCAACGTTAATTATAAAATGAGTCTCATCGGCGTTGCCAATGTCCCATTCATCAATATCGCCAGTTGTCAATAAACGCTTCATGTTCCCCAGATAATGCGCCACATCGATTTCAATTTGTTTTTGTTTATGAGAACTCAACATATGCTTTCCGGTATGCGCACGGCTGACAATACGGAATCGTTCCGCAAATGTCTGAATCCATCTTGGTGCAATCCTTGTGTGCAAAGCCATGTCTGTCCGAGGGTCGACCATATTCATACTGTACGCGTCGTTTTCACTGTGTTCAAGCATATGCATTGCAAGAGACTTCAGGGTACGCAAGTTAAATTTAACATCGAGTTTTCGGAGACGGTCAAACTCGCTGCGGTGGTCATTATGTAGTGCTTCAACCCACATTGCCCGTTTTCTGCCTCTTCCCAAACGTGCCTTTACTCGGATTCTTTTGAGTCCGATCTTGGTTGCCCTTGTTATAGAAGACGTAACACCTTTAAATTGTATCTGGCCGTTTGCATTAGTGTAATGAAGCCGATCTTTCCAAAGACGCATCGTTCGAACGATGTTGGCATTCTTGCTGGACCGAAAGTACTGCTGAAAATGCTTCACCGTTTTCGAGGCGATACATTTTTCTCCTTCGCTTGTAGCGGTAGCCACCATCCAGGCCACGATCTTAGCACGATCAGCTATGTTGAGTACGTACTGCACGGATCTCTTGATATTATCTGGCTGGGAATGGTCATGTTGGATGGTCTGTTGATCATGGGTTGGCGTGGAGGCATCTGAGTCCGTCGGGCGTTGTGCGCCGCGCTGCTCACCTAGTTGAAGGCATTGAAGAAAAGGTGAACCGAGCACCATGGAGAGTTTTCGTAGTGAGTTGAAGGAGGTTTGTGGTGTGGGGTAGGGTTGTACCCCTATCCCGGAATGCATGTATTATTCATCTTTTGACAGATCACGGAATATGCCATCCAATTTTCGTCCCGTCGTCGTCGAAATATTGACTATACGTGTACACGTGAGTATGAGTGACACTAATTACAAAATGCCAAAACACGAGCTTGCATGCAATAATGTAAGTGACATTATTTACATAGTTACACTATTTAAATGCTGACACTATCTACCGTAACTGGGTGTACAAGAAATGTGACGATTTTGCATACTTCTCACATGAGACGGTGGCTGATTGTCACAAAGCTCTTCTTCATATTTCAGACGGTTTTGACAGTACTGTTGTGAATCATGCTCGACGTGAATACACTTAGTCGCACCTACATTGCCCTTACGTCTGTAGTGCCCATTGCGTATTATCAATTCATATGTGTCCTTGCATTTACTCTACGGAACGGTCGTCTAATCCGCATACTTAAAGGATAGGGCTCCGCAATAAACAATGGTGGGAGGAGGAGCATCCACCCGGCTTGTGCCGAATCTTATGCTTGCGCTTGGAGAGGTCAACTCTCCTCACCACTGCTCTATCGTGGGCCCTCGATAGCCTCATACCATGGACATATCCAATCACGCCTCGAGGGCCCATCCGACAGTTACGGGCCCAGAGGGTGAGTTGGCCCCAAGCAACATCCTCATCTCTCCTAAACTGAAGAGCAACACAGACAAACTTCAATGGCGAGAAGCAGTCTGCGACTGGGCTCTCAACTTGAATGCCTGTGCTTCTGGCGGAGACAACCGAGCCAAAGGCGCTGCAGCATCCCTGGCCATGACCCTATATCGCTCTTTGGAGTTCAATAAAAAGGAAATGGTCTAGAAATCCGTTAAGATGGGAGAAATTATCTTTAATTCCGGGGCAGGGCTAGCTGCTTCCGAGTCTGATCAAATGAGCTACGTAGAAAAGATCATGTCTATCGTCGCAAAGGACTCAGCGTTCGACAAAATAAAAAGAATGGTTCGCCTCAACAAAGACGTCCACAGTTGTGTACGCAAACCCCAAGAATCCATCAACCAATACATCGAACGCTTCGAAGGCCCAGCCCAAGCGTGCCTAAACCTCGTGAATGCGAGCAACAATAGCGCTGATAGCCAGAATTTTGCGATCGTCCTCATGATAAACGCTCGAGTATCGTCACAGACTTTTACAAATTTGGTCAGCTCGCTCGTTACCACTGCCAAACATCGTACATCTGACAAAGAATCGACAGTACTACTTTCTAGACACAGAATTGATCAACTCATTGAAATCTTTGACATGACTTTCGAAAAGGGAACCACAGCTAGACATCGAGACCCACCAACAAAGGTTAAAGGAGTGCTGTACGTCCTTGAAAGCTGCTACCAAAGCACAGGAACACTGTAAAACATTGAATACTTTCATCAGCTTGCAGGACGCCATCACCGCCCTCGAGGAGGCCGGTCTTGAGGAAAAGGACTTGGAAGATGTTAAACCAAGAACCCAGGCGCTCATGGGACCCAATGCGTTTAGAGATGGCGAGCACCGCCACAAAGGGTTCCGACGTGAAAATGCACGCCGCCAGTACCGGAGGAAGAGAGGTCATTGGACTACATATAATAACCAGTTTCGGTCCAATAACCAATACGACGATAGCGATAACGATTCCGAATTCAAAGATCTTCGAAACCAAATCTCGAAGAAACAAAAATATCGCGAACAGTACCATGGGAACAACAAACGTGTGTCATTCCCTAACGAGCACTACAACTCGGAAAAGCCTCTCAAGGAGGATGAAAGGTCTAAACGTATTAACACAGAGAGGTATTTTCAATAAAGGGTTCGGGGACTCTACCCCCCGATCCGAACCCTATCATTGACTCAGGTAACCCTACATCCACCGGCGGCATCGATGCCGCATCCCTACTCTGCGACATACTTAACTGGCAGCTAACCCTTGACCCACCTCGTGACACTTACCAACGTGGGCGGGGACAGGACTGTCTCAACGCCACAGACATAGTTTGCTCGTGGACCCTCACACTACAAGACCTGAATCACAAGCCAACTTCAATCACGTTTGACCTTACATCTGACAATTCGCCGCTCACTGTCGGAATGGATATCACTCAGTACTCACAACTGGACTTCATGACATATCCGTGCACTTGGACCATCTCACGACCATCAGACAGCTGCCCCCGACAACTCCCAATTTACGTAAACGGGAGTAAATTCGAGAAACGACCACGTCTCCTCGTCGTACCCGCACTGCATGCCCACAAAAATCGCACGAACTCTTTCATGGCTCACTCCAACGTTTTCAGCCTCCAACGACCCATGACACTGGCCACGCGCTTACATCGATATACTCATGCGAATGCTAATAGCCTGATCGGTATCTGTCGCGAAGCCGGATGGCTCAACCCAAACTTGACATCCGCAATCCATCAAGTTTGCGAATCCTGCCGGATCTGCTCAGAATCTGGGTTTCTAAAGTCGTCGAAGAAAGTTTCATTGACACATGTGAACGGGGCATTCAATCAAGAGGCACAGATAGACTTCACCTTTTGTACCATCCGCGAGGCAAAGCATAATGTACTACTTCTTGTAGATACCGGCACTGGCTATTCGGAAGCAGCCATAACCACATCACGCAAAGTGGAGACCATCAAAGACACATTCAAAACCCAATGGCTACACCGACACGGCGGGCCACTTTCCGTCTCTGCCAACGACGAGATGCACAATCAAGCCTGCAAAACATTCTTTGGCGCCCATTCAATACGGTATAAGCCACGACCAGCCCGCCGCCACAACAAAACCGGCATTGTCGAAAGAAAAAACGGCACTCTCAAATTGATTCTCGAACGGTTGCAAAAAGAACCTACCAGAACCTCCGACCACGTTATCCTCTGACGGGCAACCTTCCTTTCAAATTATTTCTCCGGGTCGCGCATTTTAAGTTCATTCGAACTTGCACGCGGCTATTCGCCATCCATCGTCGGCGTCCCCAAATCGCTCGTCACTACGGAATTATTGTCAGCTCATAAAGAGCAAGTGGCTGTCAGAGCCCTACAACGCCTCTTGCGCTCCCGCGCCCCGTCCACTGTCGCCCCCTCCAACATAAGAAAAGGGGACACTGTCCTGTTCTATTACCGGTCAACTAAACAGAACGAACCCGATGAGTGGCTGGAAGGCACAATACAATCGACCCATCCTGAACTCGTTGAAATTCGACGGAGCAGCCGCGGTCCCGCTTGTCGAGTTGCTTACGAAGACATTCCACTACTGCCACAGTCTCCACTCACTAAACGCTTGATGGAATCTGTAGTCGACCACTACCTCGACTTGCCAGATGGGGGAAGATAGATGTACATGCACATCTGACAAACAGCAGCCGTCACACAAACGCAATGATGACATCTAACGTTGTCCTGAGAAGCGAAGGAGAGGAACGAGCGTCTAGAGACATTGGAGAGTATGCCACCGACCCATCTCGACGCATGCCTAATGAACTGAGATCAACACTCCAGAGCAATGACCAACAGACTCTACAGGAAATATACCACGCAATCGGAAATAAGCAAGTAACGACCAGAGATCTCGAGTTCGCCCCTGCTTGGGTAATACAAAAAGCTATGCAGACAGAACACAGAAACAATTGGCAAGACGCGTACGAAGAAATAAAGGACAAGGACGTCCCACGCAACTCGAACATCATCTCCTCGCATGCGCTCTTCAAAATTAAAGAGTCCGAAGACGACTCACTCGTAATGAAGGCACGGTTCGCTTTCCACGGAAACTGCGACCGCGAGAAAGACGATATTCGCAAGGACTCGGCATCCGTCGACATGACGATATTCCGTCTCGTCCTCAGCCTCGAGGTCATCTTGAACTTCACCTTTGGAGTGGCTGACATAAAGGGAGCTTACATGCAGAGCGGGCCAGCTAAGAGGGAGATATACCTCAGGCCTCCAAAAGATTGTACGACGACACGACACACTCTTTGGAAGCTATTAAAACTCCCATACGGTATCGTTGAGGCAGGGAGGCAGTGGCTCAAGACCATCGAAGAATGGATGCTGAACGTCTTCAAACTGGAGCGCATCTTTGGTGTAAACCAATTGTTTGTTAAAAGAGGCCAAAGAGACAAGATGATACTGATCGTTGCCGAGGTCACTGACGATTTTATCGTGTCAGGTCCCATTCACGAAATTCAAAAATTCATGCAAAATTTGAAGACAAATTTTTGACGTCGGAAAAATCCGCATCTGTGAAAATTTCATGTTCAATGCTTGTGAAGTTGAGATAGACAAGCCGGGGAATCCCAAGCTTTCCATGGATAAATATACTCGCAGGTTAAAACCTCTGCAAATTTCCAGGTCACGGACACAAGAAATCGATACGCGTGGCAACGAAAGAGAAGTATCAGAATATAGGTCATTTGCTGGTACTGTAATGTACTTGGCTAGTGGCGTCATGCCACAAGCGGCCCTTGTCACATCCCGTATGCAACAAAGGCTAGGAGACCTACCCGTCAAACACCTCATTGACGCGAACCCCATGCTGTCCGAGCTCCTAAATCTCAGCCCCATGATCTGCTTTCTTAATCCTGGACAAATCCGCAAATCCGCAGCGTCATTCTTACCACTCTTTCAGACGCCTCATATGTGGGTGCCGAATTCGACTACAGACAGAGCGGAGTAATTTCGGGATTGAAGATCGACACGACCCAAAACGCTTCGCCAATTTTCCACTCCTTGTCATGGACCAGTCACAAACAGAAACGCGTCACTTACTCATCTTTTGGAGCAGAGATACTCGCATGTGCAGACGCGGAAGATAGAGGGCATGACCTCAACGAGTCATTCAAATCGATCTTCCCCCACTCCAAAATCAAACACGAGGTCCTTGTGGATGCGAGTGCGCTTCTTGACACCATCACAACACTACACGAGGCGAAATAATACCGCCTTCGTAAAACAGAGACAAGGATCAGAAATGCTTTTCGAATCTGAGGAACTTGATTCCATCACATGGGTCCCCGGAACGGCAAACGTCGCCGACGTATTGACAAAGAGAAGCATCAGACTTTCCAAGTCTCTAACTGAAATGTTGAATGATGGACATTGGAATGTCGATCTCAAAAGGAGCTACCATCACAACGCCGCAGATTGGAACTAGAAGCAATATTTTCGAACACTTCGATCTAGTTAGATCGAGTGGGGTGTGTGTGAATCATGCTCGATGTGAATACACTTAGTCGCACCTACATTGCTCTTACGTCTGTATTGCCCATTGCGTATTATCAATTCATATGTGTCCTTGCATTTACTCTACGGAACGGTCCTCTAATCCGCACACTTAAAGGATAGTGCTCCGCAATAAACAATGGTGGGAGGAGGAGCATCCACCCAGCTTGTGCCGAATCTTTTGATTGCGCTTGGAGAGGTCAACTCTCCTCACCACTGCTCTATCATAGGCACTCGATAGCCTCACACCATGGACATATCCAATCACGCCTCGAGGGCCCATCCGACAACTGTACAGTAGTGTCTCTTTGTGAACAAAAAGAGACGTCTCACAGCCCACGAACCGCACCTCCCTAAAATCGACTAATTTTCTATGGGGGAGGGGGGGAGGGACACCTCCCAAAAATCGGTAAATTCTCAAAATATATACATTGGCGCAGATTGCTCAACGCAAGTGTACTAATCATCTTATCGACGGCGGCGGCTCTTCACACACTTCAACATCACTATGCGAACAAAGTAAATCAACGAGACGTCTCACAGCATCGTCATTTAATTGTCATTTAGAGTGTTCTACGTCTGCATACTCTCACTCCCACCGTTCCATCCTCCCCATCACCTTTCCAAATCCACCGGGTTACAATCTGCCCTACTTGCATCCGATGCGCACTGCTTGACTGTGCGCGATGGATAATTTATCGCCCGGAATGGCGCTATGCACGGAACCACTCATACAAATTGATGAGAGTGGTCAAGACCAAATAGCCATCACCAAACATTCCATGCCATTACATGAAAACCTGCCACATACTGTCAGTGGTTCAGAACAACAGTGCCGCCCAATCTCTGTTTCCTGCGCTGAAAGTTTACCGAGATCTGAATCTCGGCCAGACTCGCCTTTTGGCCTGTACGAACCATCTGCTTTACTTGGCAGTGCCCCTTCAACTCCAGAGCTCTCACACAATCCGTTACAAAGCAACATGAGCCTTTAGGATACCGAAAGACCTTCGTTAGGGAATCCTTCATACAATCGTCGAGGTCTGTCATGAGAGCCATATACACACACGTAGCACACGTACAACAGCGATCAACTCACCACGATCGCCGCCGGCCTACGGATCGCTACCATCCCTACATAAGGTAGATAGAGACGCAATCACAGTAAACCGAGCCATCGATCTTGCATCACAGGTTATGGACCCTAACCACGCACCACTACAAGACGATCATCTCGTATACCGACCACCCGGACGAGATCAGGACAACGACAGCACGGCACCACAAAGCCCCGTTGCCCCAACCCCACAAGCTCCGCAAGCAAGCGTAGAGCCAACACAACCCGCTCCGACCACATCCGCAGAACCACAACACCAAGCTCCGATCACCCCCGTAGAGCCAACACAACCCGCTCCGACCACACCCGTAGAGCCACAACACCAAGCTCCGATCACCCCCGTAGAGCCAACACAACCCGCTCCGACCACACCCGTAGAGCCACAACACCAAGCTCCGATCACCCCCGTAGAGCCAACACAACACGCCCCGACAACACCTGCAGAGCGCCCACAAATGTCAAACCAGCAAGAAATAGCACTCGAAATGCCCCAAGCTGACACAAGAATGCACGGACAGCTACCTCCACACATACAACGGCACACCGATATGTTGGGGGTCCCTCAAGCAAAACATCACAGCCTTATCCACCTGTGAGGCAGAATATATTGCGGCCACCTCCGCCGCACAGCAGACCACGTGGATCCGACGTCTGCTACAGGACGTGCACATGCTGCCGAAATCCCCGACTCCCTTGATGATAGACAACCAGTCCGCCATCCACGTTGCCAACAGCACGGGACCGACGAAGAGGCGAAAATTCATAGATCTGAGGCATCACTACCTCACGCATCAAGCCCAAAAGGGCACAATCGCCATTGCACATGCCCCCACGGACGAACAACTCGCGGACATCCTCACAAAACCGCTGCGTCGTCAAGCATACACGCGCCTCCTCCCCAAACTACAGCTCAGAAACCACACGACTGCAGACGGCAAAACTGCAGCGCCGTCGACAGGGGAGTGTCATGAGAGCCATAAAAACAAACGTCGACGCCGCAACAGCAATGCGTCAGCAGTCATGAGAGCCATATACACACACGTAGCACACGTACAACAGCGATCAACTCACCACGATCGCCGCCGGCCTACGGATCGCTACCATCCCTACATAAGGTAGATAGAGACGCGATCACAGTAAACCGAGCCATCGATCTTGCATCACAAGGTCATTGCGAACAACAGCACTGCAACCTCATGAAGATTGGCTAGATTCAAGCGATGCGCCTTTTTCTCAAGAATTAATTCTGTCTCCGTCTTCTTAGAATTGCAGTACGGACTGCGCTACTGATGGCACTGAAATATCAAATGCAGACCTTCGTTCTTTATGTACTGCTTCCGCGGTTGCGAACGAACTAGCGGGTTCATGCGACGCCGGGGGGATTTATGCGAGGACATACATAGTCGTCTTTTCATGGAACTTGACGATGAAAGACACCTTCATGCGCCGTGGGAGCGCGTCTTCGAATCTACTGATACCGATGTATCTTCTCCTATCTGAAGAAGAGCTTCAAGCTCGAGCTGCAAACCACTAAAACGGGGGCCTAGCACACTGGGATTACGAAAGCCCTTTTTCCTCAGTTAAGGTAAAATTGATGATGTGGATGCTGTGCTCGGAGAACGATTCGTGAAGGAGGCTAACATTGTCCTTGACAATGTGCTGGAAGATATAAGTGGTCGTGATAAGTCACCAACGGGTTCTACGCTGTTGACTCCTTTAGCCTGCATGCAGACGTTTATAACAGACTGCTTGCCAGAAAAACTTGTCGCCTATGCAAACAGAGTTTTGAGGCACCGTGAAAGAGATGGCACTACCATGTCTGAGCTACGCGGCATTGTTGTACTACATGCCCTCTGTGCCATGTAGAATTAATCTTCCACGACGGTTTGCGATCCTTCAGAACACGGCAGCTTTCTACAAATGGGAATATCATCGGAGGGCTAACATGAAGTTTGGTCCGCGCTAAGTGGCTCAAAAGATATACGAGCTGTTCATGACTACTCTTCTACAGGTTGGTGCAGAAGCGCCAACCGGGCAATATCTATGATCACAGCTGTGGAGTCAGAAGAGGAGTCAATTATCCGAGAGTTGCCATACGTCCCGAGTGCCACTGTGCTATCTCTAGATGATGACCACCTAAGAATGGCATCACGGGCTGTTTTGAACCTGACTTACCTACAACAGCACAACAACCCCAAAAAGGGTCTTGGTCCTGTTGGCAACGCATTGTGCTCTGCTCTTAATCCGTTTTTTATGGCTGTCCATTTCACAAGACGCGTGGAAAAATTGCGTCATACTTGGGAGCGTCTAGCTCAGCTGATCCAGGGAGCTTCCACAAATGGCGCTCTATTGCCTATGCCCGAGGCAATATTCGTCGCAGATAGGGGATACAACTCCAAAGACACCATTCAGTTTGTAGGGGGTACACTGGGAGCTAGTCTTATTGGCACTCATAAGAGGGACTTGTGGTATCCCTATGTTTTGGGGATGGACCAAAAACTGCGCGACACAGAGGTGTTTTGGTTTCAGATAAAGGATGTCGGGTAGTTTACAACGCTCGACTACGACCGAGTGCAGCAAATAACTACAGAGTTCGGCTAGCAGAGGCCTGCTTATATAGGGAGAGGTGCTTAGGAATAATTGCCGTGCTTATACACAACAATTCTTCCCTGTTCCCGTCTCTGTGCTTTACGGTCGTACTGAAGGAAGCCTTCCGCACAGAGCGGTCAATGAGAGATCTAGAGCAGGCCGCGGTTGTGTTCGACGCGTTTTCAGAAAGGAATGGCGGTGGGGGCGGGCGCTCATGGCTCTGAAATGATGGGGAAAAATATGTGGACCAGGTACTACATCGGGTTCGCCCCTTAACCTATCTACAGTCCGAGGATCCTGTCTGGTTCTTGTTGAGAACTTTCAGATTCACTTCAAGAACAGGACATGAATTTCTATCCGCGATTGCCCGGGACTATGAAGGAAGACTGCGTGGTATGTCGGGGCATTTGTGCGCGGAAAATGTAGAAGCCCCGGTAGCATTTCACTGCCAAATAACGTCACTGAGGTAGAGCGTTGTATTTCTGAAAGATGGGATACCATTATTAGTGTGATTGGAATGCGGAAGCAGACAATGGAGCGACATTCTAACAAACACGTTGTGGCTGGACAGCTTCGGGGCTACTCCCAAACCAGGATAAATTCGTTCACAAAAAACGAGCTTCAAGAAGTGTTGGGAGCATTCGGTCGCCGTTTTGAAATGAGAGTTTCGAAATCCCAACTTGTGGCAGCCGTACTTCAACTGAAGCAGGACATCATTGATGAGACCGTCAGCTTGGAGGAAATTGAGGAAGGCGTGCAGTCTGAGGAGAACCTACTGTCAGAGGCAAAAGCAGCTGTTCAAAATAGTTTACTGCAAGCTTTCATTTTGGCTTGGGTTATGAAACCATTGGTTCCAACAATGGGTATGAGAGAAGGCTCAAGAAACGAAGTTGAGGTTATCAAAGCTTTGCCAGCTTTCTTTAAAAACCAGAAAGGGGTGTTTGTCAAGGCTACGCGTTTTTCCGGTTATTCATTCCAGAGCGATATTGGATTGAGTATTCGACATATCCGCAGTACAGGATTTCTCGAAAGCACCAGCTGCAAGCTGCTAGCAGACAGTCCGGATGGCATTGCAGCTGCCGTAAATGGGGATACTGTGGTAGAAGTTTTTGCTGTGAAGATAAAGACAGTGACCGCTCCACGCACAGTACAAGCCGCAACGAGGAAGAAAGAACAGTATGGAACGTACATCGTGCTCTCCGATGTTGGTGTGGACCGCCAAAGCACGGAGCTGTTCCGCATTCTAGTCCCAACGACGCCCTATCGTGCCCAAGCTCTGCACCATGCAGCTGCACTCTCAATTAATTCGGTAATGTTTGTTGTTCCAACCGGAGGGTCTATGACAGAAGGAAGGGTAATTTATTCATGTATGGCTCGATTTCCTGAGATTATACGCCATCAGTATATATATCTTCTTGACTGTGTGAGGCACACAGCATTCGGATGGATTGGAGGGGAGCCTATGTACATACCTACGGAGTATGATGACATGCTTCGACAGTCCTATGCTTCAGATATACATAGCTTCATGTCATAGTACAGTCTCAGTGGCGCTTTAAGAGCTTGCGTCGAGGAGAGAGGCTCTCCTTTGCCACCGTCAAGGATGATTAGACTGACTCCTGCGGTATACGTAGTATCCCGTTACATGAAGACGTTGGCCAGGTGCGACATAAGTGAGAGTCCTGTTGTATCAATTATTGCCATGGTTCTATCAATGCTAACCAGCAACGCAGCAGCGAGTTACCGCCTCTACTGCACCCGTCAGTCCAATGTCCTCCCTTCCGTAGATCACTACCGCACCTCTACCAAAAAGGGGCATCACTCTTTAAGACACAATATTTCTCAGTGTGAGACGTTTGGGAGATTTATACGAACACTAGCTCGAGAGTGTAGAGATCAGGCTGACGCTGAAACAAAAGGTTTACATAATGGTGTTCAGAGCGGTGAAGAAATCATTTCTCCAATATTCTCTCGTAATGCAGCAGAGAAGTATAATGTAGGTCTTCATAAGGCCCGCAGGCTTAACAGAAACCTACGGCACTAACGAGTTACATCAAGGGCTACATACTGTTATTGAGTTTATGCTGATTCTCTCGCAAGGACTCTATCAAAAATAAGCAAGGCGTTTTATAGTCCCTACAGAGGGGTTAAGTTGATTTGATTATTTTCTATGTCTTTGTCTGGTCACATCTTGATAGGCAATATCCTTAGTGAGGTGATAATTAGTGTTGTTCATGACGGTTACGCATCTTTCGTAAGGTTTCTACTGTGAAGACGTTGCGCAGGGGCACACGTAAGACTGTGGGACTTGGAGCAAAACATTGAGAGGATAGAATGGCTACAAAAGGGAAGTTGCTTTTTTGGACTTTGTAAAATAAAAGAGAGCAACTCACTCAAACTCCATTGCAAAAGCAACCAAATATATACAGGTTTTGGGACCCAGATATCGCTATCAATTTGTTTATGCTTTACGTCTGAGAGATGGAGGACCCGAAACGTATTACAAATTCTTCGGTCGTGCAGGCGAGGATCTCCAGCTCTGGTCTGCGAGAACTGGAGCAGCATTGGAGTCGAAAGAAGTTCTGAACGTGGTGCTTACAGACGTGATCGGAACAGGTGATGTTGAGCTGAATGAGGGGCAAAAGCAGGCCGTTGCAAAGGCCAGGGCCATCATTATTCAAGGTCTCGGAGACAAACCTTTGCGTCTGTGTCTGAGTGAGAAAGGGAAGCCGCACAAGATTTGGGAGAGACTACGAGACCGCGACGCTGTTTCAAATATTTCAACACGTGTACAGCTACAGACAAGGCTTTCCAGATTCGTGTACGACGGGCAAGTCATGTTCAACTATGTAGATGACTTCGAGGAAGTATTCAACCGCCTGAAGGCTATGGGAAGTAGTGTTTCGGAAGAGTTCCAAGTTGCAATGTTACTTGCATCGTTTGGAGACAAGAGTACATCTCTCTATGGACAGGTGGTTGCTTCACTTCCGATGACGGAAAGTGAACCCACGTGGGAAAGTGTTACGGCTCATCTGCTACAAGAATTTGAGGAGGAGAATTGAGCGTTGCAGCGTAAAGCCGGACGCCGTCAGTAGAAGCATATAGCCCTAGCTGTCATACAGTTCAATCGCCTAGGGTGGCGTAGCAAGTCTGGCCCCGTTAAGGAGACACGCAGATGCTACGTTTGCAATGAAGTCGGCCACCTAGATCGCGAGCATAAGAAGACCTGTTTCAACAAAATGATCAAGGATGGCTCAGGAGAATATAGCCCGGATGAATCTGCCAACACGGCGCAGATGCTGATGGCAGTCGGTAATCCCGATTGAGAATCGAAGATACTCCTGGATTCAGATGCGAGCGACCACATGGTGGGCCATGCACATGGTGGGCCATGCGGATTGGCTCCATGGTGCGGTTTCGCTTAAACCACAACCAATTAGCCTTAGTAATGGTAAAACAGCTCATGCGACGAAACAAGGGCAGCTCGTTTGATGTCAAAGATTAGCACCCTTGCAAATGAGTACTTTCGAGAATTCATGTTGCACGAGGTACTATACGTTCCGGGGATGGCATCCAACCTGCCTTCATGCGGAGAGTTGTGCCTGGATCGTTATGCAGGTCACTATACAAGTAGCACTTGCAACGCGATACAATCCGGAACTGTCATGCTCGAAGGCTTACTTGAGAATAGAGTATATCTGCTTCGTGTTGAGGTCATCACGGCACATCAAGGAGACATGGATATGGACTCCGACCCCGACGGAGACCATGTTAAAACCGTTAATTGCTGTAACACGCCAGTATCATCTACTGAGCAGGGCAACAGCGCTGAGGGCAAGCAAAAGTCTAGCAATGCTTCTGATGTAAGTTTAGAGCACTTAATCGCGAATGAAAAACTCTGGCATGCACGCATGGGACATGGCGATGTAAAACATATCCGAGAGCTGGTGCGAGAAGACGCTGTTTATGGCATAGATCGCCGATCAGCTAAGCCGCAGATTGATATCTGCTCCGGGTGCGTGAAGGGGAAGCAGTATAGACTCTCGATGAACGTCCGACAATTTCGTGCCCAGGCCATCAGAGCAGTGATTCACTCGGATGTATGCGGACCCATGTCCGTTAAGTCAATTGGGGGCTCGTAATACTTCGTAACTATTATAGACGAGTTCTCAGGATACATCAAAGTAGTTCCATTTGCGAAGAAGAGCCTCGTTTGCCAAGAATTCATGTCTTTTCGTCCTTGGTTCGAAAGGAAATTTCAATGTGTGACCAAGAAGCTTTACAGCGACAATGGAGGCGAGTACGAAGCTTTGCAAGGCTACCTTCGAGAAAAACCTATAGAGTGGAGTACCTCCGCGCCCTATGCGCCTCAGCAGAATGGAATATCCGAACGGGCGAACAGGACCATCGTGGAGAGTGCAAGGTTAATGTTGGGACACGCAGGATAGCCGCGTCGCTTTTGGGCGGAGGCAGTCGTTCATGCCACTGATATAAGGAACAAATTACTTTCCCCGGGATCGGACACCAAGACCTCGTACGAATTGTTTCATAGCTTCAAACCTCGCGTCGATCGCTTGAGAGTGTTCGGTTGCCTCGCTTGGGCATATGTTCGGAGGGAGAAGCGCCAAAAAGTGGACAGCAAAAGCGAAGAAGGAATTTTCCTGCGGTGCCTTGATCGCAATAGGTACAAGGTTTGGATAAACAGCCAACAACAGTCTGTCATAGTGAGGCATGTTCATTTCGATGAGACAAAATTCCCGGCTCGGTCATGGTCAGATGATGATCATTGTGAATAGCTTTCTCCTCCAAGTCCTACACAACAGAACCCTCCCTTGCAGCACGTCTCCTGCAGTGCGCCAGAATATATCCAAGTTGAGCGTGAGCGAGTCCCTGATCGTCCGTCACAGGTGCTAGACTTGGAGATTTTGACACATTATCCGCAGAGTCCAGTCGCGGGAGACCCAACGTTGGATGGAGTGGGGACGGAAGATGCACTTGATGGTCATGTCGGTACAGGAAGAGATCCGGGCGCGTTGCCACTACCCAACACCAAGTACCCTGCCCGAAACAGATCACAGACGCAGTTTTACAATCCCGGTTCATCAAATTTAGCTATTGGAGCAGACCCTTTCAGTGTTGAGGAAGCCCTCCCTTCACCGGATTATGCACAATGGCAAGCTGCCATCGACGATGAGTTAAATTTACTTCAAAAGCACAAGACTTGGAAGAAAATGCGCTTGCGGGAGGGTATCAAGCCACTGCGAACGCGATTTGTGTTGACGAGGAAGTTTGGGCAGGATGGTAAAGTCGTCAAGTATACTTCCAGACTCGTTGTGAAGGGTACTTGCAAGGGATTGTTAAGAACATATACGCCCCAGTCGTTGACTTCACGACTGTGCGGGTTTTCCTAGCAATTGCGGTTCAGAGGGGGTATTTTGTTCATCAGATGGATGTGGCCACAGCGTTCTTACACGGTGAGATGGATAAAGAGCTGTATATTCGGCCCCCAAGGGTTTCAGGCTGTGTCAAAATGGAGAGGTTTTACTGCTGCAGAAAGGACTTTATGGGTTGAAACAAGCGCCCAAACTTTGGCATGACAAGTGCCGACGAGTAATGCATCAAATAGGATTCACATCAATTCGCTGTGATGAGTGTGTATACCGTCGAAGAATGGTATGGCTTCTACTGTATGTGGATGACATAATCATCATTGGACAAGAGCTCTTCGATGTCGAAGACGTTAAGACAGAGCTAGCCAGGCATTTGGAGGTCAAGGACATGGGAGCGCTTCGTCTCTTTTTAGGAGTGGCGTTCAAGCGGGATGATTTCGGGGCATCTCTGTCACAGCTTCATTACATACTGCAGTTGCTGGAACGGTTTGGAATGCAAGAATGCAAAGCCGTAAGCACACCCAGGATTTGCGGATCGAATGGTACGGAAGGCGATGATGCGTTTCCCCAGCGTGAGTTTCAAGAGATGATTGGTGCACTGCTTTTTCTCAGCACCAGGACATGCCCCGACATTGCTGCGGCTGTTGGTATTCTCTCTAGACACTGCGCATCACCCAGAACGGGTCACATGGTTTAGCTCAAGAGCATCTTGCGCTACTTGAAGGGAACAAAGGACTTCGCACTTCAATTAAGTCCTACTCCGGGTGGTTTCGTTGCCTTCTCCGATGCCGATTGGGCTGGAGATCTAGGGGATCGAAAATCTACAACGGGGGTGGTGTTGAAGATCGGAGACACTACAGTGTACTGGAGGACAAAAAACAGAAGTCCGTTGCCCTTTGAAGCACGGAAGCCAAATTTATTGCCCTGAGTGAGGCCTCGAAGGTGTTTGTTTGGGTGCAAGAGCTGTTGGAAAAGTTGGATGAGGGAACGAATCTTCCCATAACCGTTTGGGAAGACAACCAAGGTGCTGTGTCCTGGATCAATTCTGGGATTAGAGGTGCAAAGCATGTGGCTGTGCGTTTCAACTTCGTGAAGGGCCTTGTGGAGAATGGTGCTCTGTGTAAAGTACCGCTCAACGGACGAAATGTTGGCAGATATATTCACAAAACCCTTGTTACGTCTCAAGGTTGAGAAACAAAGGGCCGGACTTGCAATCAAATCCGTACCGCAAAGCAAAACAGATTCTGGAAATGTCTTTGTTTCGATCAAGAGGGGGTGTTGAGGTTATGCTGATTCTCTCGCAAGGACTCTATCCAAAATACGTAAGGCGTTTTGTAGTCCCTACAGAGGGGTTAAGTTGATTTGATTATTTTCTATGTCTTTGTCTGGTCACATCTTGATAGGTAATATCCTTGGTAAGGTGATAATGAGTGCTGTTTATGTTGGTTACGCATCTTTCGTAAGGTTTCTACTGTTCAGACGTTGCGCAGAGGCACACTTAAGACTGTGAGACTTGGAGCAAAACATTGAGAGAATAGAATGGCTACAAAAGGGAAGTTGTTTTTCTGGACTTCGTAAAATAAAAGAGAGCAACTCACTCAAACTCCATCGCAAAAGCAACCAAATCTCTAAAACTGTGTCCCCTGCAGCTGGGACTTGGGAGGAGTAAGGGACGGAAAATCAAAGGTGAAAAGGAAAGGTTCTCGCCAAGTGCAGTGGTGCAGAGTTTGTCTTCAAGCAATTTGCAGCGGCTGCTGGGACCAATGGCACAGAACAAGTCAGCTTAAACGAGCTCGCCCAAGTGCTGCGGAGAAGCGTGACTTCGAGTCAAGTCTTACAAACGTCCGACAACGTAACATTAGCAGGTAGAAACTCTACACAGTAAATAACATAACTTGAGTGATCTCACACATGATACATACTCTACAAAACGCTACCCAAACAGTAGATGTCTCCTATTCTTGTAGACGGTGTTTGTGTATCCGTCTACAATTCTACCAAGCGTCTAAAAAATTATTACAGGTTAGTAGACGTATGAAAATTTGCATACCATCACATTACTCAATGAGACGGTGCAGGTATTTCTTGGTGAGTGCTCCAACACTTTTGGATGGTTTTCTGCCCCGTTCCCTCAGCGGTCCAAATTTCTTTTGCCTACTACGTGCCCGGCCATGTCTCTCTGATGAAGACAGACGAAACTTATATCTGTGTCGTCAGCACACTCCCAGCATTTGACTGAGACAGGCTTCGAACATTAAATCCGACGCACTGTCGAGCTATGCTAAAATGACCCATTTGGGGCATGTTAAAACCGTCTACAAATTTCAGCACAGGGGTAACGAAGAGTAGGCGGTGCCAGCACCCGGGCACCATGAAGCTTGGCACGAATGTATTGGTTGAAAAATACTGGAAATGCTTTTTCTTCCGTTCAACCAATCCATTCATGCCAAATATCCGGGTGCTCGGGTGCTGGCGCAGGCAACTCTTCGTTCAGAACGGCCCTCAAGTGAGCAGACCGTATCTCGTCGGGCAAGGCTAATGGTGGTTGTAATAAGTTAGGCGCACTCTGGTGTGGCGGTATCGGAGTGGTAGCAGTCTGGATATTGTAGCATAAACACCCCCAGCGAGAGGGGTGTATGCACAGTTCGACCGAGACCCTGGAGGGGGGCGATAAGACGGAGTGAAGCGGGACACCAGCTAACGACACCGGGCAGCGGGCCAGGGTAGCGTGGTAGAGCGGGAACGGGGAGGACGCGGGCATGCGCGAGCGGTTCGACGCCTCGACGCCCCGGCGCGATACTGGGTAACGATGCAGTACCGACAGGCGGAGGCGGATCCGGCTCGTGGACGTGTCGCGCGCGTCCTCAACCCGCGCGCGGTGCCGCTCTAAGATAATTAGGGAACCTTACCTTAGTGTAGTGCAATGCGCCTGTCAGGCAGAGACCAAGGTCCGACGGTCCTACACAAACAACAACTGCCAACGGCACAGCGCTACGGAGTGCTCGAAGCTCCCTGTACTCTTTAAGCGGGTTTGCGGCCCGCAGTAGCTCGGATCCCTGATAGGGGGCAAAGAGAAGGGCCCAGCCCAAGATCAGTAAATGGTGGTAGAGTCTTGTAAAGGCAACTGCTCGACGAGTTCGGAGGGGTGTCTAGGTAAACCTGGTCCGATGGGTCGTAAATCCAATGCTCGTAGAGCGCCTTGTACACCTTATACCCTTGATAAGGTCTTCGATGGGGAGGTCGCAACGTAGCCCGTCGGGAAAGAAGAAAACGTAGCAGCGCTACACCGTCGTACTGCCCGATGGCAAAGTACCAATACCGGATCGGTCGCAACCATATTCCGATGGAACCAACGCTATCTTATATAGGAGATAAGATCTTCGTCGAAGGCGTCGTCGCAAGAGCCTCCGACGGAACGGACAACAATAGCAGCTCTATACCTTCGTACTGCCCGATGGCAAGGTACGAACACTGGATCGGTCTCAACCGGATTCCGATGGAACCAACTCTGAGAAAAGCACCACTGGTGCACCAACACAGAAGCCCGATGGCTAATGACGTCACTTTGCGGACTGCAATCTTACAAGGTGGGACCAACTCAAGATTAAGGGATATTAGGATAGGGAAATAAAGGAAAAAGGAAGGGGACCCCCGAGCGCTGAAGGATGCCGTAGGCTTAGGTAAAAGGGAGCGTCTTGGTAGAGACGGACTTCGACCAAGGCGACATTCAACTCCGGCAACTCGGGTTACCTTTACTGACTCGTGAGTCAGAGGGCTAAGGTATATATCCCCCCTCCGGAGCCACCACAGTAGCTCTCGGCGCTAGATCCTAAATCTAATATAATGTTAGATAATTAATTTGTAACTAAATTAAAATAATTAATTAAAATAATACTGTAAAATGAATCACACTTAAGTCCCCTAATCCAGACTACAGTACCCCCCCTGATATCCCTTTCCCATGCCGGGTATTGCACTACACTTAGAATAAGCGGGAAGTCGGACCTTGACGGTCGGTGGGTGACAAGTCCGTGCTTGTTCCCCTTCACCGCCGCCGGTCCGCCCCATATTTAATATACAACGTAGCTTATCATAACACCACAGTAGTGCAGGTCGATCCGCACTGTAATACTGCCAGCCATCGGGGCTGACAGTACACGTGTGTGTGCGCGCTTCCTTCACGCGCGGTACACGTGTGCACGTGTACAGGCGTGTGCCCTGTACCCTAGGGGTACACGTGGCCACGCGCGGTAGTACTGTAGAGCGTCGGGCTCTACAGTATTGGATCCTGTTGTTGATCTAATCTACTAAAAAAGCCCCAAGGGGGGGTTATATTACAGATATCTTGTCTCGCTCAGGAACTGAAGAGCAGATATTAACGTTTATCCGTAATGACTACAGGTTGGATCCTGTAGCTCCTCTCTGTGTCTGTGTTTCGCCCTCCTCTGTCTACAATAGAATCTGCTTATGTAGACGCTACGGAAAGAAAGGGAAGTTGACTGGTACTCTGAGTTAGTACTATTTGACAGTAATTGAAGAATGAGGACTCAGGTATATCTCTGTTCTTTGCTGAGGCGTCACGATAATGAGCCGCGAAATAATCAGTGATGAACAAAGAATTACACATTCCACCCGTTTTGAAAGTAATCACCCAAATGGAGCAGATAAATCACGACATTCACATTTGTCAAAGTCAATAGGAAGTTCCCGACTGAACAGCATGAGTTTAAAGGGGTGCTTGAGAGCCGAATATTTCTTAATTAGCGGACCTGATGTATTGGTACACCCGGGAATCTAGATGATCTTTTTTAACATGTTGCTTCTCAGAGTTGTATCTCAAGAGTACGGTTTCTCCTGTAATAGGCTTTTCCTCAGGAACTCGGCTAGTTGACAGTGCATTGAAAAGATCGTTGGAACCCACAAAGACATGATGGTGAACTGTAACACCGAGTAGATTAGTATAGGAATCTGAAATGATCTTGCCCTCATCAATGTCGCATGCAGCTGCGAGGACCTCCGACGAAGCTTGGATTTTACAGAGGGATTGGACAAGTGTGAGATCCACGATATTGTGTGCACTGTGGATCCAGCCTTGAGATTTTCAATCAACAACCCACCAACAAAACCTGGTTTACCATGTCTTGAAGGTCTCCCCGCATCAGCAAACACAATAAAGAAGAGCTCATGTTGCCCTTTCGCAGAGGGGCCTTTTTAGGCCGATGTTTTACCCATACGCGTTTTGTTGGATAACTCCTCTCTGCCATGGGTTGGGTGAGATGCGGAGGCTTTAGAGAAGGAGCACGCGACGCGGACGCGCGGCGCGAATAGATCGGATACGGGCGAGCTCGCGAAAAGGGAGGGGCTCACTGGCCGGTTACCTGCAGTTGCCCCGTGGTGGGTAAACGGGAGCGACTAGTAACGGGTTTGAAGCCAGCTCGCGGATAGAACTACCGAACGGTCGTATATGGGCGCGAAAGGGACGGGGGCGAGCTTCGCCTAGTTTACTGGTGAGGACGGGTGTCAGGTCTTAACCCCTCAGAAGGACGCCTCGGACACCTGTCCCAGTACAGTAGTACAGTACCTGCCGCCTAGTGCGTGCCGGGTACTGTACACAATTAAAAAGCTAGCACCATAATTAATACTACCGCTCGGACGCTGCTACTACACGTGTGCACTACTGTACACGCGTGATGCTTACAGACTACCGCACGGACGACACGTGTGTTACTGTACACGTTCGCCACGCCACGACCGGTAGGTATACACGCGCGCTCCCTACATGTGGGAACACCCGCTTACGTGTGCTCCGTACACGGCCGCCCGGATAATAACCTCCGCACGCGCGCGCCGGTCGTTATACTACACGTGTCACGTCATTTAGTTGGACGCTTTGGCGGTTAAGGTCATGCACTGTTGCCGGGCCCATTTTGCTGCAAATTGCTAGAGAAAACCCCGCAAATGGGCTCACACGCATACGGAGAAATCCGAAAGAACCATTGACTGACTCGAAAGAGTGCTGCTCCACAGCGTTCAGGTTGTCATGAGTATTCTTCCTTCGTAGCCTGGGGAGGCAATTGGCGCGATACTACTCGCGGGATATAATTTGGCAAGGAGGTTTTGTAGGTAACGGATAGTAGATAAGGGAAAGAGACAGAGATGAAATAATAGGGGTAATGGTGGATGAAGGATAAAGAAATATCGCAGCACTCCTCGTTTCTATCGTCGCAGGGATTGGGAAGCCATTCTTCTGATCCCGCCGGCGACCGGGCGGGCCCGTTGTGTATCTCCCAGGTTGACTACGGCACTTAGCCGGGCCTAGCACTCATAGAATACTTCAGCCTTTCAGCGAGAAGAACTCCAAGTACGCAGTAAGTCACACTTTATTGATGATAGTCAATGGCTCATGAACGGGGAGCCTAGAGGGAGCAAAGAGTAAACGCAGCTTACAAATACGATGGCTGGCTAAGACTCAGTTGCCGTTTGCAACGGAGAGTGGAACCTACGTACAGTACAAATCATAAAAGGAATCACGAAAGTACACCGACCTATATCTCGAGACGTAGGACTTGTCCTTCCCACGCCATTAAACAACTCAGGCCAGCAATGTCGTGGCTCGCAGTTAACATCAACAATATGGTGCTATATGCTGTAGTTTGTCATCGTTACAGATGGTTATACTCGCGTTGGCATCTTGTGAGACTGATATTCCAAAGAATTTGAACTGCCGTGGAAAGTGAATCACAGTACCTAGTGTGTAAACAGATTTTGAGCCTTTAGATAGAGTGCCTCTTCTTTTGTCGAAACTAGCCTCACGAATATCATCCACGACCTTTGCTACAACCATCAATAGTGTCTTCCCGATTTTGAGAAAACTTACTTGAGGGATATGACCAAGTGCATGCAGACCGATATCGAGGAGCGTTTCGTCTGAATGCCGCTGCTATATAGCATTTTCATTGACGAGTCCGTACATGGCAACATCCAGCAATCAGATGAATGTCTTCTCTTTGCATTCGCGGGGCGGCGTGACATAGACATTTCTCCTAGCCTTTCCAGACCATAGGAAGGGGCTTTTCACATCTATTTTTACATAAACCAATGGTGTATCACGAATATGGACATAATAAGACGGAAACCAAGCGGAGGGCATGACGCAGAGTCGGTTTTCAGATTAAGTTTTCTTTGTCATGATTCTCATGTAGGGCGATGCGGGATTTACAAATCTTGGAGTTGCCATCAAGCGTTTTCATTCTGTACAAAAACGTGGCTTCCTATGAAATTTGCATCGTTAGGGACCTTTGAGCGGTGAATTTGTGTACACGATTTGAGGGATGCGTTTTCCTCCATAGCGTAAGTGTTGTGAATGATGTGAGAGGGCAAGCCTTCTGCTTCGTGTTTCATGAATTCTTTGCTTCCAAATCGAGATTCATACGAGCATATATCTTCTTGGATAGAGCTGGATATGGATGTATCAGGTGGCAACTCGATTTTTGCTGACTGCACGGTCCCTGCACAAGGGGTGTATGTGAGGAATTGATCCGTTATTGGGTGCCCCACGGAGGAGCCATTGTTGACATCGGCAAAGTCGTCACTTCCTGCAATTGTACCAGGCGTTCGGTAGTCATTGGTCGAGATGTCAGATACATTAGCTATATCATCAGTTACTAACTCATCGCATACATCCATTGCCTCTTGTAGTAACTGGGTTAGATCATGTAGAGCCAATGCATATCTGACATCCTCAAATGCCACTTTCATAAATTTGTCCCCTTTGCCAGCAACAGTAAGTGCACGTGAGTTATGATTGTACTGTAGTACACGTTTGGGCTGCGACCATGATCCACGTTTAACCGTTTTCTTTCTTGACAAAAACTTGCACAAGATCCCCAGTGTTTATACGATTCTCTTTGATGGCGTGAGATTGCTGAATCAGATTGAGTTTGCGCTTAGCAATGAGTTCTTTGTGCGCTTCGACTATGTCAGGTGGTAGTGGTGTAGGATCGGACGAATGTAGTGGCCTCGTGTAGCCGTGTGCATGTTCATATGATGAAGTAACATCGTTTCCGGACAGATCATTTGAAACGCGTATAGCGTTGATCACAAGTAGCTCTGAAGAAGTAGTGGGAAGATGAGCCTTGAGTGGGAGATCTCCCAACAAAAAACCCATTTGAATTAAAACATCAGGTAATACGAGACATCTATCTAGATAGATGTCTCGTATTACCTGATGTTTTAATTTGTTGTGACGGTGTGCTTGTATTGTAATAAACGCAATGTTGTGAAAGTTCAAGTGGCTCTTAATGCTTCTCTATGAAACTCTTCGTCTCCGAACAAAGTCACAGGGCACCAGTATTGATTGCCGCAGGTGGTATCGAACATGAAAATTGCTTCAGAGATTTTTGTCGACTCCACAGTTGCAGCGACTGAGTATCTGGTAGCCTTATCCATGACATGGAATATTATAATGCCATCGATAAAGAAATGATAGACGCACACAGACTCATTGAACCTTGAGTTGACGCGTGAAAGTGAAACTGGGCGAAGGCCAGTTGGAGCCTTGGCTATGATGCAGTGAGGACAATCTTCGATTATGGATAGCAATAACTATTTTGTTGTTGATCATCCATAGATTGCTGCGTTGAAGAAAGATGTGGATATCCTCATAGCTGGCATGTCCACAGACATGTTCATGCACATGCCTAATAATGTTTCCAATTTCATTATTGGAGACTGTAGCGGACTGTGTACATAGCGATCCAGTGTCTTTGTCGTTGACTGAGATAATGTTGCCATGGAAAACTTGTGTTTGGGTGTGAAGCTGTGGGCTCCATGGTCTATGAGCTGTACAATAGAGTACGAGTGGTCAGGCGAATGCATGAAACGGATATATTTTCCGGTCAGGTGGATGTAGTATAACCAGCCTGGGGGATTATATTTAGATTAGATCAAGATTGAGATCAGATGTAGAGCCCGTCGCTTTACAGTGCCACCGCGCGTGTCCACGTGTACCCCCCCGGGACGGAGCACGCGCGCACACACGTGAATCACGAGTGAACGAAGCACGCGAACATACGGGTATTACGTGTACTATCAGCCCCGGCGGCTGACAGTATTACTGCTTAGGCCGACCTGCACTACAGTAGTCCATTACAGTACGTCGGTACTGTAATGTTACGATAAATACGCGCGCGGACCGACAGCGACGGAGGGGAACAAGCACGGAGTTGTCCACGGGCCACTGTCAAGGTCCGCCCGCCAGCCTATTCTAGACGCGCTCCTCCGTTTTCGCGCGCGTTTAGACGGGACCCAGCGGGTAGAGAACGTGCGAGCACACGAGCGAGCCTAGATCCGCCTCGGCCCGTGAAGGCTGGTACGTCAACCAGCGTTGCTCCTGGGCGTCGAGGCGCAGATCGGCCCGCGCGTGTGCGCATCCTCATCCGTCTGGCTCTACTACGCTACCCGGGCCCGGTTCCCGGTTCGTTCCAGGTCCGGAGCTGGTTGTGCTTCCCCCGTTTTCTAGCCCGTCAGGTTCTTCTTCGAACTGTGCATACACCCCTCTCCTTTGAGGGTTTTTATGCTACAGTCGATGATATATGCCATGCATGTGAAGGTGCTCCCAATTACCCACTGCGAAGATCCTTCAAGGACCAGGTGAACCACATCAATTTTTTCATTTTAATCTGAAACCATAGATAGTAGAATGGAGCCAATGATGCGACGCCGAGTACTGGAATGGTTTCCTTTGCCATACTGCGAGTACAGCCTGTGCCGTACACTTTCGGGGAGTGGATCGATGTTTTCGTTCCATCCAATCATGATATCTTCAGCATTCTCGAGGAACTTTTGTACGCCAAGGCCACTGTAGGGAGCACCTTCATCAACTAGAGGTCCTGCAATATTTGACGGGGTGTCATTGCGTACATTGGCCTTGAAGAATGCAAAACTTCCGCTACTGTTGCTGCTGTTCTCGTCCCTATTATTATCAATGCAGTTATGTGGCTTGACCACAGATATCTTGCTTGAGTCATCGGAAGACTTGCATAATCCATCAGACACCCAATGCCCGTTTGCGCCACAGGCGCGACAAATAGACTTTTCTCTTAAATCAGCAAGTTCAAGCGGTGCTAATCTCTTACGATGTTTAGGCTGTCACACACTAATTATTTATGCGCTATGAGCGTAAATAGTATCATTGGTAGCATCCCTTTGGTGCTTCAGGTTATCTGATAAGCGTGTGATCGACGCCACATTCTCATATGATATCTCGTCAAGTATGGTATTATCGTCTTCATCAGTTGGCCGTGGAGCAGAGGCAGCAAAGATAGAAATTCGTTGGTTGTTATCAATGTTGCTGTTTTCGAGTAGCATGAATGATACAAATGACTCAGGGAGAAGCGAAGGTTGTTGTGGTATAACTATACTCGTCCCGACCACTCGAAAACGAAGGGGTTACAGGCAAGGGGGCGCTCGCCGCTGCGTTACCCACGCCCGAACGCAAACCGTACGGATGGACTCGAAAAGACGGAAGGCACATGTGGCCGGTGACGCTCGGCCGGTCGGAGATGCTATAACCGGACGGCCGGTCACGGGTAAGAAGCCTGAGCCCTAAGGGAAACCAAGATCAGTGATAGCTTAGAGCCGTAAAGGGAAGGGAGGCAATTCTGCCTCCTCTTTTCTGGGACGGAGCACATACCCCCGGTCTTAACCACTAAGTGTGACGCCAGGACACCTGTACCGCTACAGTAGCTGCTACTTACTGTATACCAACTACTGTACACACTTACTTACTTTGTGCCATTAACTATGACTTATTGACCAACCACCGCAGGGATTTAACACGTGTGCCGGTGGCCACGATCACTTCCAGCGGTTGTACCGCGTGTGATCCGTGGGGTACTGCTGTCCTCCGCGGCGGGCGCGTGTACGCCCGCTCTCTACAGTAGCACCTGCTCCCTGTTCGGTTCACATCTATCCAGGGTGGTCGTGGTACACAATTGCACTACACTTGCGTGTCAGACGTATCATTGAATCCACAAGCAAGAGCATTGAGGCCAGATTCGAAGTTTTTTAAATATTCAGAGGACCTACATGTCGTCTGAAGTAGTTTCGTGACTCGATCGTAACTCTCTGAAACATTTGAGAGCATATCAACTTTGTGGATCTTCTTAGCTATAACCACTGAACCTTCTTCAGAGGTAATTTCTGCAATAGGTATCGCTTTCATAATATACTTAGCTCGTCCATATAGTTGCAACTGTAGAACAATTCCATGTAACATTGGGGAATTCTGTTCGGATTGTTGAGAAGTAGGGCATCATGAAATTGTTTCCATAACATTACTGCATAATAGTAACCTTCTGAGATCCCTTCCCATCTGTCCATGGGGGCGTCCTAATGTCTCAAGAGACGGGCGGTCATGACGGCAGGTCTGAGCCCATAACTGCAAGACGTTAGGGCACTCTGGTTTGGCGGTATCGGAGTGGTAGCAGTCTAGATATCTTGTATCGCTCAGGAACGGAAGAGCAGATATTAATGTTTGACTGTAATGACAGGCGGTTGGATCCTGTAACTCCTATCTGTGTCTGTGTCTCGCTCTCATCTGTCCACAATAAAATCTGCTCATGTAGATGCTTCGGAAAGAAAGGGAAGTTGACTGGTACTGTGAATTAGTACTAGTCGCCAGTAATTGAGACATGAGGACACACGTATATCTCTGTTCGGTGTTGAGGGGTCACGATATTGAGCCACGAAATAATTAGTGATGAAAAATGCATTATACAGTGGTGCCCAAGAGGACTGTGTCACTTTCAACTGGCACTGATTCTGGGCTTCTATTACTATAAAAGTTAGTGGCGCAATTTAATCACAGATACATGCGAAGTCCCCGTTTTCACAACACTTAGCTTTCGGCGTACTGCTTATTTCGTTTTCGACAGAATACATTAATTTTAGAAGCTCGAAGAACTGAGCCGGGGTCTCTAAGTCGGGCACACTTGCTTTGTTGCCGGCTTGCTTGCATGGTGGTACAACTGAGTACATGATTCAGTCTACTATACTCTCGGTGCCAGTCCGCTATACTGGGAACAGTATTTAGTGTCACTGATGTTATTTCCGTTATATAAATCTCGACCCCTAAACATGTATTAGTGTTAGTAATACTATTTCCGTACTTGCACTATTTAGGTGAAAATGCTGTTACTTTCACTGACATTACTAAAATTAACATTGAATTGAATATGTTAGATCTCGTTAAGGTTTTGCATTCGAAGTTCTCGATTCGCGATCTGCTATTGCCGGTCCAAAAGCAACGACAAATCGGTGAAACTGGAGTGGCACCTTGTAGGAGGTACCGAAAATACAGAACAGATAGGGATTTCGATTGATAGAAGTAGAGTTGATGGCCGCGGTGAGATGGGTCCGGCGCAAATGAAGGAATTTTGCAGACATGTATTAATCTGTGTGTAAGAAGTGAAGGCGACTTCACGCGAGTGCCTCCTCAACGAAGTCTGTAATGATTCAAATCGGGATGTGCTTATTTTCGATGGCATGTTTCAGACGCCCCTGCAGCTCTCTCCTCGCCTCTCTCCATCAATTCCGTATCCACGTGTTAAGTACAGTCTTCCGCAGCCACTATTAATGACGAGGGAAATGCTTGCTTACGTGACGATCATTCGCATGATTCAAATGCAACTTGAACGCAAATTTGAATGTGACATAAATTCTATTTAACGGTTCGAATTCTTCTAGGCGCATTCTCTTACACCGTGTTTCCGGTCTCTGGTATGCGTTAGTGTGAGTGACACTATTCATATCGTGACACTAATCTAGCACTTACACCGAATAACGTCATCGGTATACATCTCTTGTGACGACTACGGGCTTTTTTCCCTTCATTTGTTCCAATCTGCCCGACATTGCTTGGCCGTGATGACAATTCGCCTCCCTAACTATTAGATTTCGTCTTGTAGAAAAAGAGCGCTACATTAAGATAAAAACCCGCAAATATCCTCAAGCACTGCGAGATTTTGCAAAGGACACAGACCCTCTCCAAGCCATGGATTTTCTTCAAAATTGAGACAGGTGAATGTCAAGCCGCTCCTCTGCTTTTCCCTAAACCAGGATCAAAATCCGATATGCGTAGGGTCATTTACATCGGGCCGGTCAATGCAGCCACTTTCAAAGAGTCATGGATGATGTCCTGCTTGGACTCTGAAATACAAGACTTTCGGGGCAGCATATGCTTTGCAACACTGGGTTTTGCTCCGGGGTACTGGCAATTACCCCTTCACGAGAACTCATATAAAGCATGCCAGGCGGGCACTCCGAACGGATTATAGGCTTTTAGGCATGTACTCCTACGTCTCGGCAACGCAAAATCGTATTTCCGAAGCACTGCCGAACCCCTGTTTCAGTCACAACAGCATTGTATGAACGCTTGGCTTCATGATTCTAATCTACACTCCCAGGGCGAAGACCCCTTGCTTAGCCTTCTTGAGACATGTTTTGAGATTTGTAGCAAGCACAGCATTTTCATTTCTGCAATAAAGTTGTGTTTCTTGCCAAGCAGGTCATGTGGTGTGGTCGGATCATCTCCGACAAGGATTACAATGTGCAACCTGCCCGGTTCGATAGTCTCAAACATATGGATACTCCAAAACAGCTGATGCGTTGGCGCAGTTCATCTACGGCTATAGAAATATGTCGATCACTATTCTTCAAGTCGTTGAGGGAGTCGCTCGGACGACTGCTATTTCGGAAGTGGCCCTCAAAAAGTGAGGGCCACTTATCTTTGCCTATCTCAAGCCAACGCCACGAGGCGCTGTCTTTTCTAAGGTCAGCGTTCAAGGGAGCCCGCTGGGCTGGAACACATTTGAGAAGGAAGGGTACGGCATTTTCACACTTTCGAGAGACTTGACCACTTCTTCTTCACCAGAACGTCCGAAGAATCTCCCAAGCGGAAACAAATTTCATCATTAGTGGATTAGATCTAATCATTGATCCATCAGTATGGTCCGTAAGTGGTTCATGACTGCTATAGTTCCACATTTAACATTTTCTGACAACGGTGTAGTAAGACTCAATGCATTGGTGTGTTAACACAAGTTAGTGGACCCAGACGGACTATTGCTGTGCCAGTCCGTGCTCCACCCATGGACCCCTACTTGGATTTGTTCCTGCTCTAATTTACAAAACTTCCGTTTCCCCGACAAGAGCTTGTCTCTTCACGGACCACTCATGTCTCTCTATGCGCGCTACATCATGTACCTTTATGCTCTGGTAGTGGAACAATTCTCGCAAAGCATGCTCCCATACATATATTGCGGCTGAAAACAAATCAATGATGAATTGTTAGTTTTGCCCATTGAAAGAGTCAGATAGCACATGATTCTTGGATTTGATTTGACCTGTTCATCTGCTCGACTTTACGACAAAAGGGACGGTTACAAATGTGTCGTTGTCTTTCTATCAACGCCCACCACCTCTTCGAATATTTGTCGTCCTCAAAACCCCCGCAATCACCATTGGGACCATCGCATCATTATGTAATTCATATTCCGTTTCCAAATCCCCATCGAATCGCATGGCCGCTTTCCTTCAGAAGCCCCCGAATGAACCCCCATCTGCCAAGTAAGCTTTGTGCTTCTTGCGCCGCCCAACGGCCCTGGTCTTCTTTGCCGCTGAAATATGTAGTTGAATGACATCTACGTGCTCAAAAACTGTGTCGAAGAAAAGGTGAGGATGGACGCGTCCACGTTTGGCGTATACTTACCCTGCCCTCTCTTCTGTAAGCCAGCCGCATCCCACTCCACAAGTGCAAGCGAAAACTTCATTCCCACTCCCTGAAACACAATCAGATTTCCCACAAACTTTAAAACCTGCCCATATTTCAGTGCTAATGTGCTTTTTGTAGCCTTCCATGTTTGTATTTTCGAACAATATATCAGTTATTTATTCGTTCCTGTCCGAAGTGCTGTGCCGTGCAACGTGCATGGACCACAGGGAACTCGCCCGATACCTGGGTACGAAACGACATTCTGCTCCATAGAGTTCAATTGGGATGTAGCATCTAGAGTTTACGCGCACTGTCCCAGTCCATTTCAATCCGATTGATATACATGTCTTCCAAAAGGTTGAACACATTCTCATCGAACCTCGCATGTAAGGCATCAATAATAGAAGCTCTCGAAGGGTGGCACAGCAGAAGTTCATTAAACTCTGGTAGGCTGGATATGTGGTGTAGTTCTTCTCGAGGATGTCGCGTGGCATTTTGCACACCACGTAACCTCCCGGACGAAATACCAGTTCAAAATTAGCAGGTAATGCATGAAGCTTGAAAGTTCCAGAACTCCAGGTCGGGACTCCGCCGCCAATTGCGTGGCATCCAGGCCCTGGAAAGCCTCTCCAATAAAGCTTGCCATAGGAAACTCGGACACAGCAGAGCAGAGAACCGCAATTTCGCACAGAATAAACGAGATGCAGCACCTTGTGTACCGTCATCTTGCATGATCGGACTTGCTTCGGTACCCCGTTGTAAAATGTTGCTTCATAGAAGGCAGTGTACTTTTCTGCATAACTTCTCGGGGTTATCAACATCTGCTTCTGGAAGGTGTGGTCGTCTGCAAAGTTCAAGAATTTGTACGAGGAGATGCCATTCTCTCATAAAATCTTCCGGCGAAAGGTCATGAAAGACAACTAGGGAAGATTAAAGTACCCAGAACTTCCGCTATCCAGCTTTGAACATTCCTCCATGCCGCAACGGACGGATCGACGACTCTCAGGGGCAACTTCGCTCCCAAAGTCTAACAGGGCGGCCTCCATCTCCCTCTCTTTCTCTTTTTCACCCATTCCTTCTCATGTATCAGTTCCACTGGGCTACTGGCAATATTGATGAGTAGAAGATGTATATAGTCGAGCAGCACACCTATGTACGGAATAAGGGCTGATCGCAGGAACAGCGGTGATTTCCCGTTTATGCCCGACGATTTGCACGGATTACTCAACTCTTTCTGTGAGCCTCCCAGAATCGACAGTTGAGGAGACCCACTCTGTCCAACAACAGTTTCTATCTTTGCTTCACCTAGCGATATCAAATCGAAGGGACGTCGAAATACACGCCTTCTACTAGAGGCCTCTCTCTCAAATCTGGGGACTTACTCGTGCCTGACGAAACTGCCTTTGATGAGGCATTAGATAAACCCCAAAGCCTGTTGTACCCCTTTACACAGTATAGCTTGCATAAAACCGTGAGATAACCCTCGAGTTGAATTTTATGGTATCGACCGAAGATTTCGTGTCTATTTCAGAGGTCACAGGGAACTCCCTTTGTAATTTGCTTCATTTTCTGTAAGAAGGGTTCAAGAAAATACATTAAATCCTTCAGTTGATTAGGACCGGATTTGCACACAATCGGCCGCATGTCCTTAATTGTCACCCTGTGGCAGAGGGCTAAATAGGTTATCATTCAAGCAAAAGGCCTCATATCGTAGGTTGAAGAAGCATACCGTTGCGCGCCATCCCCGGCAACGATACGAAAGATGTAATTCCTCAACTGCGTCGAGCCCTCCTATCCTGGGCCGTATCTCTAAAGAATGAACCGGAAACTACATCGTGATATGTTGCAGGGCTGTAGCATAATCGCAAACGATATTGAGTATTGCCGCGAATTCGATTTAGGGATAGAAAAGATCATGTTGATTTCGTGCCCTACAGTACGCCACATACCCGCGCACTGGCGGCCCCGAGAGCTGAAAGCTCCACGGTACAGAACGACACGCAGAGAACGGTGCAGTACAGTACGTACTGTACTATTGTGCTGTATGATAGACGCGTACTTTTAAATTAAACCAAAGCGCACATCGACGGCGGCGGAGAAAACGGATCGTGTCTCATAAAAACTCTCGAGCGGAGGAAGGTGTTCGCGCGGTCGGATGAGATCCTCAATCGGCTATGTCGGTGATTACAACCAGCCAATGCACCTGGACAAAGGCCCGGCTAGCGTGTGATAGCGTAGTATCGGTCCTGGGCGCAAGCACGCACGAGCGGATGGACGCCTCGACTACCTGGGAGCAGCGAGAAATTCGAATTTACCAGAAAATATTATTTCCAACAACTTCGAAGACCCGCTGGTCGTTGAGAAGTCCATACATTTCCACCGCCGCTTTCAATTCCACATAGACCAACTTCGTAGAAGTATCCCTCCGCGCTGAACTAACATTTTCGTGAATATGCGTCTCTACCGGAAGCGGCAAACCTATATCCTAGCTGTAGATACGGCGTCCTTCCCACAATTCCTCTTCAACTCTTTCAAAGCAGCCTGGAAAGCTCAAATTTTGGGGTGATACGCCTGAATGCGATTCGGGCGCGTAGAAGGTAGCCATGTTTTATGCATGAGTTCAACGGTGGCCAGCGGTCTCGGCCAAATTACCGACATTTCGAAAACTTTCCTGCTACTCAGATCTACATAACAACTGAACATACCAGCTTTTGTCGCAGTTGGTAGAACAATGGCCAAAGTCAGACGTTTCTGTAGACTTTTGGGTTCTATCCAAGAAGCTAGTAAATATTCCGGCTTCAAAATTTTGGGTTTCCACTGGAACGAAGATGCCACACTCCATGATAAATCCCCTTCTGAATCTAAATCACCCACGCTGAGAGTCCGTTTGGGACAGTCCGGCTCCCCTTCAGTAGCGGAACATCACTTATTTAGACCCTCATCATCTACAAAAGCACCAACTGTAGTACACTCTTGTTAGCAAATAAGCGACAACAGAATAAGAACATACCAATTTCCGGAACGTACTGAGTTTGCCTGGAAATGCAAACTCCTTCCTCAAGACTATATCACGGGCAAAAACTACTCAGCTTGTGATTTTGAGAAAGACTTGACATGCTATAGATAGCTTTCGGATTCTACCTCCCCGTGATTTTCGGCTCCATAAGGCTGCGAAGATGCCGCACAGCGTCCAAGTTCTTAGTTAGTTTTTTCTTATTCCTTTGCGCTGGATGTTTACTTGCCAAATAGAAGGGAACTAGATTGGTGTGCAACTTCCGCAAGTTAGGCTGTTTGATCCCACCTTCAAGGCGGGGTCAAACAGCCTAACTTGTCTTTAAGCACACATTGCTTTTTTTGTTTAAGAATATTTGCAAACATTTGGCTGTGACTTTTGGCGCACTTTGTTCGAACGGAACATTACTCTTATCTGTCAACACGCCCTATATATGCTGGACCATGGCAGCGAATTTGGCAATCATCTGCATAATAACTTCAAATTAGCGTACAGTTGGAGAGAAAACAACATCAGCCACCTAATGATTGCCGCTCAAACATTGATATTTGCATTTTGAAAACATTCGGTACGTTCGCAGGCCGAACAATCCATATAATTATGAAACGTCATTGACAATCGTCATCTTGTTGTAATCACTATTTAAAGCACATTATATGTTCGCAGGCCACTGTAATGTGAGGTCATGACGGAACGAGTGTCTTCACATATTCCAGTGCGTGTTTGATATTACAATTGCGAATGTTTGCGCATGTTGGTAATTATTTGCCGAATTTCAACATTTTATTTCGTATATGGCGCTCTTTTAAATGCCCAAATTTCATACTACATCTTTCTTCCTTATCCTCCCTGCGTAATCGTGATCATGTTTCCACAATACTCTTCCGCTGCAATTGTGCGTTTTCCTGCGAAATGAACTCACCTCTCTCACATATATCGATGAGGACAGTACTTCACCGATTTCGATTTTTGGTGCCAGTCCAAACATTGTATCGCAAGATTGGAATGTAATTCGAGGAAATGTAGACGCTGGGGCAAATCTGAAGCACTTATCGTGGGCTGTCTTTATTATTAAGAATTATAAAAACGAGCACGTGAACGAGGCAGTTGCTAATGTAGACGAATAGACCTTTCGTCAATGGTGTTGGCGGTTTGTGAGCTGTTTTCACAGATGAATCTGGTAACTCTTTTGCAAGGAATTTTTATTATGTGAAGTGATACTGACTGTGGCAGAGTTAAATTTTGCGGGTCGTCTATTTGGGAGCTGGAGCAGCGCCTATAAAATGAGTCTCGATGGAACGGACTGCATGAATAACGAACCGAGCCTCTTATGCCCAAAATGGCACTCGCAAAAGTTCAAGAGCGCCGCTGTTCGCTACGAGGTTGGTGTCAGTGTCGAAGGAAGCAGTATTTTATGGGCACAAGGTCTGTTTCCGCAAGGGAGTTTAACGATTTAAGAATTGTTCGCTTAAGCCTGAAGAATGTGTGGCAAACGAATAAGAAAGTTATTGCTGATCACGGATATGCAGATGTGCGATGTAGTCGTCAGGTCTTTTATGACGGTTTCCTCTCATTTTCGAATATCCTTGCTATTCACGAGGCAACGAATAAGCGTTTGAAGCAGTTCAAGGTTCTTGGTGGCTGTTTCCGCCAATCGCTTCACCTTGACGCGCAATGTTTTTCACTTTCGCGAACATAGTGCAACTATGAATTGAAGGCGGTGAACCTGTTTCTGTGCAATAATAAAAGTCTAATGTCGAACCGCATTTCCCGCAGCTCCCAGGAGCAGAAATGTGTGGCGTACCACCCTCGGAGAAAAATGGGTTTTGAGTGCACCTACACTGCCATTTGAGCTTCTTGCCATATTTGAGTGCATTTCGAACGTGAATAGTCGTTGCTGCTGGCCACACAACTCCCTATTTGCGGCACTTCAAGTGCACTCAGACGGAGCATGAGTATATGATTGTTGTGCACTCATACCGCCCTCCGTAAATGCTATGTAACCTGGAGTCTGAGGTCAGCGCCTGTTCATTCCGTATTCTGAATCTCATCCCCATCATAACACTCGCCCTTGCATGCCACTCTACCCGTCACGTCACTCTACTTACCACGCCACTCTACCCACCACGCCTCCTTCTCAACCACAGCACTCTCCCCTCGATCCACCTCACCACTCTCCCATATTCTGTGAAGCAAATCTCCAACTATACACCCACCGCAGATCCCACTCTCAAGTACTTCTCGGAAACAGCGGCAGGGAAGGTTTCGCCCGGCAGTGCTATGTATATTCAACCCTATTTCAGTTCGGGTCACGACCCCGACGTCAACCTTGTCGTGCTGTCAAATCCCTAGGGCTATAAGGTCCATATCTGTAACCTGAACGTCGCTCTCTGTGCCATTTCAATGCTGGTTGCCGCTCTATACCCGAAACACAAGCGAGTACGAAACGTATGCCTCATATCTCCCCCTTTTTGAACATTGACGCTTATTCTACCTGCCACCGACCGAGTATACACGAAGCCAGGGGGACGGATGAGTGTTCATGGCATGCTTGGCTTGCTATTCGGGCGCTTGGAAGGCGCGCAAAATTGCATAGTTGCTGGAACCGGGATGAGAGGATGTATGAATCTCTGTGCAAGGGAAACTCTAAAGAAAAACCTCTGAAAACATGAAAATTTCAATATGTTGCCGTCGTCGGCGAAAACATAAACATTTCAGAAAGGAACTTTGCCGTCGACGGCACTCCTAACTGCCGCGCTTCCTCCCTCAACCCTCCCCTCTCTCTATCTCACTGTCCGGCACCCCGCACAGCCTGTCGCTCTCCCGCCGTCCGCCACCCCGCACAGCCTGTCGCTCTCCCACCGACACGCAACACGCCTTGGCCATCGCGACCTTTGGCCTTCCACTGTTCTGCCTCTATTCGCGAGTCCCCCACGGATCTACCGTCACACAGCGGCTGAGATTGATCTCAAGCTGAAGAGGGGACTCCGACGACTACTGTAGTAGCTGCAGTGACATGAGCAAGTCACACACTGCTCTATGTGAGGAGGCTGTGTTCGGGAAGTTCGTTTCAGAAAAGGCTCGTGAAGCTTTTGTTTCGTACGTAGACTACGAAGGGAAGGTGTAGGGACGCAGTGAGTTCAACATTCTAGAGACTCTGATGGAAGTCTCCAAAGACTTCTCGAGTTGCATGGAAAAGATGCGGAGAGAAAATGAAAGCAAGGTTGATGGGAGTCACTATGCTGCGGTCGAGGATGAGATTGAACGATCGAGCACACCGGGTCGCACGCATGAATGGATGGAAGAGTATGTTTGGCCTGAGCCGGACTATGTAATGGAATGCAATGTTTGCGATGGGTTTGTTATGTGTACTACGTGTGCATAAAGTCTGCAACGGATCAGTGTTTCTTGTGCGCTCAAATGTGCTGCAAGGCGGCACAGAATTGGATGGCACGACGTACGGACGACTTCTCCGCCAACTAGGTGAGTTTTTTGGGATTGAAGGACTTGCAGAACACAGTGCGAGAAGAGGAGGGGCCGAATATGACTATTACGGTCTCAGAAGTGATCTGTTTTTCCTTTACCGTGCTTTCTCATGGGACAGTTTCATCTAAATTTTGAAGTACATTGGAATAGCTGACGTCAATAACTCCTACGATCTTTTAGGATTCACCGTATTCGGAACAAATGAGCTATTCTACTCAATGGCCCCTGGAATTTAGTAAATGACACTAATATGTCTTTTATCTCAATACTTCGTAGCTATACAATTTTGAACCTCACAACTACGTTGTTGTATCTCAGCTCAACATTTAGCGAATCACTACTCGCATCAGGTACGACGCAAGTTAAAAAGGATAAACTTTTCAGGTTTATAAACCTCGTCATAGACAAGTAGTATACTGCCTTCATTGTCGGTTGTTTAGTTATTTAAAGCTGTTAATACAGGTAAAACGTTTGTCTGCTAAGACTAGACGTCTGTATTTAGCGTAACTGTTGAGCCAGCGGGGTCCCGAATGTCGACTCTGGACAGTATGCTTGGTCGACAAGCCCGTACACGCTGACCCTGAACGTCATTCTCGATCGGAGCTATGACCTACGATGGAATGTTGGGTCGCTGAGACGATACAGGTTTGTCCAGGACAGTGCGCTATCCAGAGCTTTGATCCAGGATAGAATGTTGGGTCAGCCAGCCTGTACGCGTAGTACGCTTTTCCAGAGCTTTGACCCAGAATAGAAGGTTGGGTCAGAAAGCCGGAACACGTTGGCTCCTGGATAGTATGGTGGGTCGGCGTGGAGGAACGCTGTATGGTTTTCCTTTTCAGAGCAAGGCATGTGTGAGGGCCTTCTGGTAGCGGTTTTGCGGTCAGTATAGGGAGTGGTCAAAGGATGTTTCGGTTGCACATCTTCCAATTTAACTGTTATTATCCGCCACACTTTCTGTTACATCCTTTGTCTTGTCAAATAAGGTTTAATTCGACGGTTTTTAGTTTCCCCACATCTCTTAGCCAATTATACCACAAAGCCTAGTTTATCATACGTGGCATTGCTGCCGTGGTTTACCCGGTCACGAATGGGTTGTCCGCATCGGAAATGTGACGTGCATCGCAGTGCAAAACAGACAGAAGCTACCTTTCGCATCAGCAACGATTCCTGCATCATGTATATCGACATCTCCGACCAGATCTGTTCTTCGAGCGTCGAATTTGTCGACTCCCGATATAGTAACTTGTCCTTTTTTTGGTTCAAAATCACTCCCTATATTCCACCGCACTGTCTTTTCATCACTACATCCCTCTCGGCTATGCACGGTCCAGCTCCCACTTCTATGGATCACGGCTGCGTGGAGCTTCCGGAACCACTTTTTGCAGACTCTATGAATTTGGATCGGTCGTGCCTCATGACAAGCACGATCCCAAACGAATACAATGCATGATACGTTCTTATAAATAAATTTCAGATATTCGGACATCGCAGTGGACACTGGTTTCGTCCATAACTTGTTTTCCGTCTCGGATCTGGCTGTTACAGCTATCTGCCCCCCAACTCAACCGATTTGTTAAGCCATTACCGCTCCGGGTAGCTGACTCTGGCTGTGCAAAAGGTTTCATAAACACGGTAAAATTGTCGTGCGTTGCTCGGGACTCTCAGGCTCTTAGGGCTCTTCTGCAGATCGGGGAATTCCATGCCGCTGTTTATCCTTGCAAGTGTGTCAAAAAGAAGGGATTCTCTGCATAGTGCCATGCGGCGGTCTATAGTCGCGCAATAATTGCTAGAGTTGCACCAAAAAGGAATTATCGGAACCATTTATCTGGAGGTTACCGTAAATCATTGTTAAACATTGGGAATGGAGTCACTCCATTCCCAATGTTTAACAATGAATTTATCGATACTAAGTACTGCTTTAATCATGCGAATGATTACTGCTGAGTCTCGAAGATCATAGGTCTCTCGACAGAAGTCAAAATTCACGATTGATCAGGTTTGTGAAGTAGTCAAGTCCGCTGCGCACATTGAATAATGTTATGGCACAGTCCGGCCTCAGCACAATATGTGGTGGTACTGAAATATAACCATTTATTTCAGAAAATCGGTAAGTACAGAAACAGCATGCTCTAAATCTTCAATTCGCTTTGAACCAAATTATCGGCAGCTCAACAATCATAGACCAATAAAGCAAATAGCACTGGTCTGTCGATTTTACAATGGTTTCTATGACATTTTGGTTCATACGGTCAGGGCTGCTAGACACAAAGTCGAGAAGCCCGTGTCCTTCGGAGCCGCAGGTGGCTCCGCTAACTGCACCCCACCCCTCCATAAATTTCAAACATTCCACCATCAAGGATGTTCCAGGGTTGGCTGATACATACAATCAGCACTCCAAACCAGCTTAACTTCTCTCTTCCCGCAGCAAATGATAGTTAGTTATCGTTTTCTCATTCGACAAGTCTAAAGAAAAGTAAACCGTCGTGTTGCACACGGCAAATTTTGCTTTAATCGCTGATTTCCTGCCTTTCCGTTTCGTACCTTCCCGGGAAGGCATCAGCCGATGGAAACGTGCACACTGTGTTTTAATCAGGTCACTCCATCTACTTTAACGCCTAGGTAGCGCTCAATAGAAGCATTTCTTCTTACTCTCTACAGGGTAACGCTCTTTCCCGTCATCTCACCAGCAGTACAAAAGTTCGGTATAGGCAGAAGGAAGCAACATACGGTAAATATGTTTTTCATGTTTGCAAGAACGGCTATCAACTGTAACGCTGACATTAATCTGAATGACCACCCGTTTTGGCATACCAACCCTGTCATTCGCAAATAGCAGTACCTGGCAAAGACGAATGACTATTTGAAGATATCACGAACCCCATTCGTAACCCGCATTGGACAAGGTGGAATAGTCCGAGAGGCTCGGTACGGTCTATCCCTAAATACTGCATGCGAGTCTCTTGGAGTATCCAACGAACCATGCCTACTCTTCATGAACGCAATCGTCAAGAATGACCTACCCTTCTCGGGGGCTAAATTTGGGACACAATTTATGGGAACTCCCATAAATCGACAACAGCTCCCTTAAAGAGCCCTCGAATATATGCCGGGCAAGTGTCCTTGAGTCCCCAATACAAGTAAACTGGAACACCGCCCATTGGTGGGTTGTCAATCAAGACGTTTAAAATTCTTCGTTCTGCTTCCAGAGTGTTGAAATTTTCGAAAAGGGCTTTATTTGAGACAGTAGCCACTCTGAGTTACTTAACAATTATTGTTACTTAAATGCATCAGAGTCTCCACAGCGTCCTGCAAACGGGATGGCGTCGACTGTCCAGTGCTCCGCGCGCTCTTTTCTGTCTTTTGGTTGCCTGTACATGAAGGGGAACGACACCTCTTGCCCAACTTCGCACGTGTCATCGCCTCCCTTTCCTCCCGCTTTCGGCGACGCAGTTCATCTCGCTCCATTTTTGCTTGCTCCCTTACCGCGTTTTTTTGTGCTCGCGCCTCTGCCTTCGAACGCTTCTCTTCCTCCACTCGAACCCGTTCAGCATTTGCTTCTTTGTCCTTCTGTCTGCGCCCCTCAATCAGGTCCCCAACTGTAAGGCACCGCGACGGTGCTCCGCACCCCAACACTCTCCTCGTCTCTCCGCCACATTGGGCGATTGGCCTTCGACTGATTCCAAGTAATATCGAGTTGACAGAATCATTGTCAGCTAATGCAAGGCGGAGGCGTTTGATGGATTCTGTTTTGTCTGAAGTCTCAGTGAATATTGTCTTCAGCTTCCCCCATGTGTCACTGTCACTGAGCCTTTTTCGAACACTCTCAAGCGCCGACGTCGGTCCTGCGTTGTCAATGCGATTGATTAGTGCTGTGCGGGTCTGTTCGCGTTCAAATGCTGCTGTCTTGAGTCTATCTAAGAATCGGTAGTCCATTGGCCAGATGCCTGTTTTCACGAAAGACTCCCTCACAATTGATGATGTGACTGCAGCATGCCCCGCTACTGCAAGCTTTAGTTTAAACCCCATGGCATGTACATTGGTGGATGCCAATGACAAAAGCTCATCTCTGGTATTCCTGACGGCTTTCTGGAAGCTTTTGTTAATTTGATTATCGCAGGGTTGTAAAAAATGTGTTGTGTTTGCGGGGAGCACAACTACTTCTATGTTGTGCTTCCTCGCCTTTTCAAGCCACTCAATTCCCTTTCTCGACCCGTGGCCATCAAGAAACAAAATGTATGCCTTCTCCCTCGGGACTGCCTTTCGAACAAATTTATCAATATGTTCAATAATATGAGGCATTGTGTCCATTTCGACAGATCCCTTCTGTGTACATCTCAAAACACAGTCCCTCGGAATCCAAGACTCGTCTGTTAACCAATGGGGAACGTTGTCTTTTGTGTACTCTTTCTTCGGAAGGGGTGCCATCCATGACTGCATGACGTTCTTTCCGCCTGCTACAGCGAAAAGGGGGGCAAGTTGGCCTGATGCTGACGCAATAAGAACAGCGGTCAAGTGCTTTCCTGAACCTTTAACATTGGCAATTGCACCGCCGTGGTGGCTGTTTGCCGAAGAGAAAACCTTAATTCGACGTCCAAATTCTCCGTCCACATGCGTTTCATCCATATTCCAGATTCTGTTTGGATCGTTAAGGATTCCTGGATGACGCTGCTCCACTTTTTTGAGCGTTTCGGAAAAGGTTTGGACGTGATAATAGTTTTCGGCTTTTATCTTGATTGCTTCTTTATTTTCAGCGTTCCTGTAGACCAATTCTCTGTTCTGTGCGCGATACGTTCTTATAGCAGCTCGAGAAGGGATCCCATTAATATATCCTTGCCGACCATCTGCACAAATTTCTTTTAATGTCGACTGTAGTGTTGGAACATCCACAGCAAATCCTCTTCTCGCCGCACTAATTATGCGTTCGTTTAAAGCTTTAGACTCTTCATTCGTCCAGATAGTCTTTCGACCACGCCGGTTATTCAGAGGATCAAGTAGCTTTTCTAATTTTTCCTTGTCTTTGCCTTTCAGGCAAGTATGAATGCGACCTGCTGTGGACTTTGAAATTCCACAAATTGACGCGACATCCCTTACCGACCTTCCATTCCCGAAGAGAGTCAAGGCACGAGCCCGGCGTTGCTTCTCTTCTTCACCCTGCTTCTGGCGCCGGATATAGGCAGCCGTTTGACTGCGCATGGAATGTGGCATGGTTGGTATTTTGAGGATTAAGCGGTAGACCGCCTCGTCAAGGACAGTATCTCGGGACAAAAAAAAGCCAGGTATCGTTTACCCGCCTAAACAGCCAGCCAGTTTGAATTCTGACGCGCTGTCGAATCCACGGCAAACACTTGTATGCACAGTTTTGGTTGATTAATAGCGTTGAGAAGCAGTTCATATCGGTTTAAGTTAAGTGTCCCAAGTTAAGCCCTGTCCCAAATTTGGCCCCCGAGAAGGGTATATCTTATCTTTCTAATTTATGCCATTCCAAATGATCTTTGTGTGATGTGTCTTACACGACGACCGTTCCCCGCACTATCTAAGTTCATCGTCGAAGTTCTGTGAGACGTTTGAACGACGGGAATTCACGAAGGAATGTAATGAACGCATGGAATCTGATGATGAAATAAATAAGGAATTTATGGATGAGACGTTCTGTATTGAAGAGGTGAGAGTGATCATGACACTTGTCTGCGGCAATCTGTGAGAAGCAATCTTCATAGGTAAGTAGGGCTAACGAGGAGACGAAACATGGGTGGCGCGCGCGGAAATCAGACATGGGAAAAGAATGCCGAACTTAGTGTGGCTGTGTAATATCCTTGAACGAAGGCCGTCGAAAGTGTATGCTTTTGAGCGGAGTTCTATTCTTCTCTGGGTTGTAACGCAGAATGAATGCAATGTCCAAGAATGATATGAGGTGGGCATGGAGACCAATTTATAAGGAAGAAGACGGTTGCTTGTATCTTGTTGCTTGGTGCTCCGAGGTTCGAATGTATGATTGAAACCCATTTGGAGGTTTTCCTCCTATATCATGGAAGTGTTTTACAAGGCTGGGCGGGGTTAGATCTGTGTGAATCGATGAGTATGCGTCGTAGATGCCCATTTCTGCGGGAGTGTGTGAGCCGTTCACATTGGACAAGCCGTGGAATTTCAGGACTGCATATCGAACCATTTTGAAGAATTATAGCATGCCGAGAGTAGCATGCTATAGGCCGACTCCGGCGCCCGTCCTCGACGCCTTCCGCGGCCACTGCCACGATCACGCCCGATACCACGCACACGTCTGCCAACGCGGACCATTCTACGTGCAGACGAAGCCCCGGACGCTCTCGTCTCAGCTTGAATCTCGCTGATGACTAGGTTCGTCGATTTTCTTGATGCCATTGCTACCACTTAACCATTGATCGTCTTACAGAGTCTTCTGAGGTGGCGGGCTCATGATTTTCATTTTATTCCCTTCGGCTATGATTGTGCTTACGCGTCCCTCGGCCTTCATCTTCAGTTCGGCGAGAGATCTCTGATCGCCCAGTAGAATTATGTCTGTTGAAACATAAGGAAGTCTCTAAATGCAGCGGCTTGTCGGATCACATCCTCTCGTTGCTCCCTGTGTGTGGTTTGTGAGGCTGTTTTCCAATTCATCCTGCCGTAGTCCGATTCAATCCACTTCAGGATGAGGGCATTAAGGGCATCCTTATCATTTGAGTTCAACAATTTATATGTATAGCCGTCCTGGAATTGATTATACTTCTCCTGGTCGTCTGTAGTTGTGAAATTTTCTCTCCCGATTGCATCTCTCAAGGCAAGGGAGAGGTTGAGTTCACGTTTGCTGCCAAGTTCGCCCCGCATTGGACTGGAAATGGGAGGGGGCGTCGTACTCCGGTGAAGGGAATCACGACGCTTGTGCACCTTCGATAGATCTTTCGTCCACCTACTCATGAGTTGGTCCATGAACTGCTAGAGCATGCGTTGAAGATCAGTAGCGGCTGGCTTTTTGATGGAGTGAAACGGCCGCGCGCTGATTTACACAGAAGGACTTGCAATGTGCAGATGGTAAGAGAGGGAAACGGCGGTTGTTACATTCATTCTCGAAGATATTTATATGACAGGGTCCGAAGATTTATTGGTTTCAATGATGGACTCGGAGAGAGATTTCCTTTCGGCACCGTAATTTCCCACGTTGGCCCGTTTCGCCGGAACTTTTCTTCGTGTGAAGAATGAGAAATGGCGAAAATGACGAGCAGTTTGAACCAAAGCAAAACAATGCAATGCGGCAAAGTGCTGAAATCCGCGAAAACTTTGCTACGACGATCAGGTGGCATTGTGACATTTGTAATCTCGGAACTTTTAGCAGTTCCGTGCCTGTCCAGATCAGTCTCTTTGTACACTCGGCAGCAGTCTTCGAAAGAGTATGTAGCCGATCGTTGTACGACCAGATGGTAGATATTCTTGATCCCAAGGGTGCACAAAACCGTCAGATCTGCGTAAAACTCTGCACTAGAAGTGCTGGTCTCACCCTGGATTGCAGTTTCCACACCTATGGTTATGGCTGCGAGGTATGTATGTTATACCGCAGTACGAATGCGTTTACTATCCGCGTTGCAAGAGAATCAGCTGCAACACGATGTTCAACTACTGAAGAGACGCAAACACTCTGCGTATTACGCGGAGTGAATTACTAATTCATAAGGAAATGAGGGTAGTATCCCATGGGGTCCACGAGAGAAAAATAGCGGCTCAGTCCGTACGCAGTTTCAAATCATCCAAGCAACGTCTTCGGAAACTCCTTCGCCTACAGGTTTACACGCGGATGGCTACTCGTCGCCTGCCGAGCACCATATGGATCTATTTGCGAATGAATTAGCACAGCTACAAAATGATAATAAAGCGGATGTGGCAAGTTTGCAATATCACCTTAGCCCAGTCATGTGAGACGCAATGGGCACAGAGACTGGAGACGAATCGCCGCAGCAGGAACTCGTGTATGGAGCCGATAACGATGTATATGGTGACACTGGGCCGGAGTTTGATTCGAATTGGGCTGTATGAAAGAAACTTGCTGATGGGGCTACGACCCCCTTTGATATCTCGGATGGGCACCTGACGGACTTTACTTTGACGAAAGCCAATCTGTACTACTGCAGCTGTGTGGTACGTTAGGATTACGGGCCAGAAAACAGCGCAGGCCGATATATCTTTTTGACAAAGCTTGCCTCACGCATACAGTAATGGAAGACGCCCTCCTTCTCCTTGCTTCTCCGTAGAAGACCTTTAAGACAATTGCAGCCAGGCTGAGAGAGGCATCTGGAATCGGTTCTGGCATTACGCAGTATCTGGTTTGTCGAGGGCACTTGTGCTTATATGCCTAGAACGTTTTGCACCGCTCCGTTTGCGGATCGGAAGACCTGATCTAAACTATGAAGCACGGGCCGAAGAGGAACCGGATGAAGCTTCTGCCTCGTCTGCAGGACTGGTTCTTGGAAAAGGTCTGATGCGAGCAACGTTTCGATTACATGAGTTCCACGGCGTATGAAACTTGAGACCACATACGGGATTTTTGATGCAGAAGCATAAAAAAGTATCTGTCATTGTACGGTGGAGAGTAACAAGTCCAAGATGACATATATTGGGAATGTCAACCGATGCCTTCAAGGCCTTCAAGAATAAGTCATATGATGTAGGGCTTATTGCGGCGATGGGCGGCAATTTTCCGCCCTATCTTCGGTTCTGCTTTAAGTACATCTTCCCGTTTGCTTTCATTCCTGGTCCGTCGGAACCGGGGAACATACAGTCTTTGTTTGAGCGGCTGCTCGGAGAGATCGAAGCGATCAGCGCCAATAGGGATTATAGTTCATGTTATACGACGGGCAGAGGAGGCGCATTCGAGAGCACGCGCTATGGTTCACAGGAGACCTTGTGGCGGTAAGGAAATTCGCGGGGGTAAATGGACACAATAGGAAGCGTCCATACCGATTTGCCCACTGGAAGAGATATGGTGTGAGGGCCACCGCTACAACTAGTATCTACTGATTATTAAATATGGCGGATTGGTGTGGCTAAGGTATAGCTCACGAATTACTCCGTTACGTACTGTGCAGGGAAGCTATGCAACTATTACACAGCTCTCATCGCTCAATAGACAGCGGAAAGCAGAATTGCAGCTTTCGGATGGTATTGTTGAGGGATGTGATCTTCTTTGGCTACCAATTATCGAGCCTTAGAAATATTTCCAAATAGACCTATGCATCTTTTCTACAATATGGGGAAGCAAATGATCCGACTGTGGGGCGGCGGAGGAGTTGAAGAGTATGTTTTGGGACGAAACGCAATTCGCCAGATTGATGCAGAGTTGCTGGCGTTCGGGGACGGGATCGCCAGAGATGTTGGTACACGACGGAGGCCGCTCAGTCGTTTCAAAGACTGGAAGTCTTCTCAAATCAGATCTTTTATACTAAAATATAGTGTGATGGTACTAGATGGCTATCTCCCAGTGCCGTATCTGAGCTCAGACACGGCACCACTTGAGTGGGTAGAAGTCTTTTGTGCAGTTGGTCGACGTTTATTGGAGACCGGTGTTGACACAGCAGGATATTGTAGTGCAATGGGCCTGGCAGGCCGCGAACTCAGTCCGACGGTCAAACAAAAAAGAAGAAAAACAGCAACAGAAACAACCACTGCCGATGGCACGCGCTACGGAGCGTTCGAGACTCCCTTTTCCCCTTGTGTGGGCTTGCGGCCCACGGTAGCTCAACTCCGACGGGGGGGTAAGGAAAGATGCCCGGCACGGGAGGATAATAGTGGTAGAGACTTGTGAAGACTTGAGTGCTCGGCGAGTGCGGGTTGGGGTTGTGTATGAGAATGTAACCGCGGTTCGCTGGGTTGTAAGGCCAATGCTCGACGAGCGTCTTCAGCACCTTATGTATAATTCAAGGTCTTCGACGGGGGCTCGATTAGCACTACCCGACAGGAACGTAACTATGTAGCAACGCTACGACCAACGTGTTGCCCGATGGCTAAAAACACCCTCACCAGCGCGATCGCGATCGCGGTAGGTGGTACCAACTCTGTCTTATACAGTAAGACCTTCGACGGAGGCGTCGTTACAAAAGCCTTCCTACGGAACTTGAAACAGTAGCAGCGCTACACAACGTGTTGCCCGATGGCTAAAACACCTACACCGGATCGGTCGCGACCGACTCTAATAGAACCAACACAATTAAGGAAAAAATAGATGTAGAGATAGAAAAGGATAGGGATAAGAGATAGAAAAGGTAAAAAGGATAAGGAAAAGGGGACCCCGAGCAATAGAGGATGTCGTTAGCAGCGTAGAAAGGAAGCGCGTTGCGTGAACGGATGCGGTCTTCGACGAAGGCGAGATCTAACTCCGGCACCTCGGGTTACCTTTACTGACTTGGTGGTCAGCGAGCTAAGGTATATATTGCCCAGCCGGAGCCACTACAGTAGCCCGCGGCGCTAGATCCTAGATCTAATCTAATGTCAGCAAAATTAATGCCAACTAATTAACTAAATAGAATAAAATAATTAAAAATTAAAACTGTGCAATTATTCACACGTGTGTCCCCCAATCCGGACTACTTGTCATATCCAATTATTTTCCTTTCATTCCACCTCCATGTAGAGCCCATTATTGCACTACAGATATTACAGATGTCGCCCAGCTTACTCGTGAATTCTGTGAGAAATATGAGAAGCACTATTATAAGTACGATGAAGATCGAATGGACCTATGCAAATTGGTATTTCATTTGATTCTACGTCTCGAGGAGCGGATCAAAGAGTGTGGAACATCGGTAGGATACTTCCAACATTGGATGTAAACGTACATAGAGAGATCTTCGGCAGACTTCGGGCTAGTAACAATACCGTCGCATCGTTGCTCAGAGGTGCAATTTTCGGTGAGGCGTACAATATGTGCTTTAATGTCCCTCTTTGGGCGGTCGTGTCCCACCATGAGGCCGTCGAGGGGTACGGGGTGTTTCACATGCATGGAAACGAGTATATTCACTCTTTTTTAATGACAACGAAAGCAACATGCAGTTCTTTTGGCTGGTTAAAGAAGTATCTCATGTGTAAATATGATGTTCTGAGCGCTGCTGAAGCAGACGAAATTCTAGATGAAGTTGATTCGTGCGTTGTCAAACCGCGTTTACGTTTTGTATCTGGGTCTGGCACACAAACAGCATCATCATACTACGGTTTGCAACAATGGGATGGCTCAAGGGACGAACAGCGTGTGAGGGCATGTTGGTATGATGCATTTGAAATGGAAGGCGAGGGAGGCTTGTATGTGTGCTACGGGAAAGTTGTAAATTTAGCTGAGTTCAAGGTGACAGAGGTCCACAAGGAAAAATGGCGGCATTGGCAGAACAACTACGATGTTGGTGTTTTGGACTCGGCCTTGGGGCTAGAGGTCGACCAGCATGAACAGTTGTAAAAGAGTTGCAAGACTGCGAATGCAGTCGGTGCAACTACTGTTGAGGACGTATCCATTCTGAAAAATTCTCATAGGTGTTGTGGACCATACCGTCCCGAGTCTTGCGAAGTTGGCGGAGGACGCAAGGAGCATATCGACCGTACGACGGGGGCGGAAGAAATGTTACACCTTCGACGATTGTTTGCTCTCACAGCATCTACCAAATCCTGACGTGAGTTCGTCAGATGACATCAATCACAATATCCCCTGGCGGCGCGGACAACAACGGTTTTGAACTGCGGACTATATATGTGTGGTGCAATGCGCCTGTTAGGCAGTGGGCAAGGTCGAAGACCCTCACGGCCCGAAAACAAACAACAAACGAAACAACCAAAGCAGCCGGCGGCGCAATGCCACGGAGTTTTCGGAACTTCCTTTCTCTTTATGCGGGCTTGCGGCCCGCGGTAGCTCGAATCCCTAAAAGGGAGGGGCAAAGGAAGAAAAGCCCGGCCCGGGATTATAGGTGTGGTAAAGACTTGAAAAGGCAAATGCTCGACGAGTGCGGGATGTCTAGGCAGACCGAACCCGCTGGGTCGTAACTACAATGCTCGTGGAGCGCCTTGATACCTTACATCCTTGATAAGGTCTTCGACGGGGACGTCGCAACGTAGCCCGTCGAGAAAGAAGAAAACGTAGCAGCGGTACACCGTCGTACTTCCCGATGGCAAAGTACCAACACTGAATCTGTCGCAACCAGATTCCGATGGCACCAACTCTGAGAAAAGCACCACTGGTGCACCAACACAGAAGCCCGATGGCTAATGACGTCACGTTGCGGATCGCAATCCTACAAGGTGGGACCAACTCAAGATTAAGGGAAATTAGGATAGGGAAGTAAAGGATAGGGAAAAAAAGGAAAAACAAAGGGAACCCCCGAGCGCTGAAGGATGCTGTAGGCTTAGGTAAAAGGGAGCGTCTTGGTAGAGACGGACTTCGACCAAGGCGACATTCAACTCCGGCAACTCGGGTTACCTTTACTGACTTGGTGGCCAGTGGGCTAAGGTATATATCGCCTCGCCGGAGCCTCTACAGTAGCTCGCGGCGCTAGATCCTAAATCTAATCTAATGTCAGCCAAATTACTGCTATCTAATTAACTAAATAAAAGTAATAATTAAAATAAAAACTGTGCAAATATTCACACGTGTGTCCACCAACCCTGGACTACAGTATTCACATTCCGACTTAGTTTCTTTTCCCATCACCCCCTGGGGCAACCCCTTATTGCAGTACACACGCGCCCGCCGCCGTGTACAGTAGTACCCCAAGGTTCCGACGTGGGACAGCCGGTAGCAGCGGGCGCGGCCACGGGTAACACGTGGCACAACCGTCGGCCGGGATCGTGGCCACGGGCACACGTGTATAATCCGTACGGTGGCTAACTAGTAAGTAGTAGTTAATGGCACAAGTTAAGTAATTGTGTACAGTAGCTGGTACACAGTAAGTGGCAGCTACTGTAGAGGGACAGGTGTCCTGGCGTCCCACCCGGGGGGTTAAGACCAGGGACACCTGCCCTTCCCAGTAAGGAGGAGGCAGACTCGCCTCCCTTCCCTTTACGGCCAAGTGCTAACACCGTTCCGGATTCCCTTTTAGTCTCAGGCTTCTAACCCGTGACCGGCCATCCGGATCTATCACCACCGACCGGCTGCGCGTCACCGGCCACGTGAGCCTTCCCTCTTTTCTAGTCCATCCGTACGGTCTGCGTTCGCGCGTGGGGTACTCAGCGGCGCGTGCTCCCTTACCTCTAACCCCCCTCGTTTCCGAGTGGTCGGGACGAAGGTAGTTATACCACAAACCTCCTCAGAGTCAATTCCGTACCTTTGCGTAATTCCCTTCGCCACAAGTCTAGCTCGTTTCCGACTTACATTGCCACGTGCATCCGTTTTTTCATGAAAACCCACTTCGACTTCACCGGTTTCTTTCCCTCTGGAACGGAACCAGTTTCCACGTCTGCTTCCCCAGCTGCGCAATCTCAGCATCCATGGATTTCCTCAAGTCATCTCGGTCACTGGAGTGTTCTGCCTGGTGGTACGAAAGGGGTGCTTGAGATCCATCATTTCTCATATGATGAAGAAGCGCAAACATCATTGTCGAATCATGAGAACTGTAGATACGTGTCGGTTGTGTACCTCTCCTGGATCTGCGTGGTCCCGGGGGATGACATTCGACCTCTCCAGGAGTTCCAGATACAGTATTTCCCTCCGTGTCTGCATCTATGTCGTCGGTGGTATTGGAGGGAGACGTTGGTATTTCGACTTCAGTATCCGAGGTTTCGTCGCTTAGTGCGCTTTCGAATACTTGCGTGGACGTGTTGTCCTTGATCACATGTGCAAGTTGCATCCTCTAAAAAGTGTACATCGCTTGTGACGATGACTTGCCTCGAACTGGGAATGAATGTCCTGTATCCATTACCTACGGAGACGCCATCGTAGAAGCCCTTTTCAGCTCGGGGCGCAAATTTGTCGGTGCGCCTCGGCTTCGGGATATGAACATATGCTACTGAACCGAATTTGCGAATGTGACCGAGTTTAGGCTTTCTTCCAACCACGGCCTAATAAGGAGTATTATCAGGAATACTGCAAGCTGACGTGTGTACGCAATTACGTAGGTAGGTTGCGTAATATACGGCCTCCGCCCAAAGCGCATCCGTGTTAGGAACGTTTCCAGTGGAGGCTAAGAGACTTCGTGCCATGTCCATAACTGTTCTGTTTAGCCGCTCAGGTTTGCCGTTGGACTCTGGAGAGTAAGGGGCACTGAACTCCTGTCCGATTCCTTTTTCGTCCAACCAGTCGTTGAGCTTCCTACTAGCAAACTCCTTCGCATTGTCAGACCGAATGCCAGCGACACAAAAATTCCTTTCTCTACAAGCGGGGCTGCGTTCGAGCTCTTTTACAGAGTCCTGTATAGCTTTGGGAGCCTCACCCTTAGTCCTTAGAAATTTGACAATAGAAAAGGCGGTACAGTAGTCGTAGAAAAGCATGAAGTACCGGCGTCCGGCTAGTGAAGGCGTCGACATTGGTCCCACAAGGTCCATGTGCAGTAGTTCGAGGGGTTGAGTCTGTTCTCGACTGGAGGATGAGGGTCGAGGTACGCGAGTTCACTTGGCCATCTTGCACGGTTCACAGTGTGACAGTTTCTGCACTTGCTGAAGTGCTACGCCCCTGACCACTGGGAGTGTTTTCTCCATCGTCCTTTGCGAAATGTGCCCCATTCGAGCATGCCAATCATCGGAAGACAGTACTGAACGCAGAGAGTGCGTCTTTTCCGGGCATATATTTGCCTCATACAGTCCCCCTTGTTGGTGCTCAAAGCCTTGCACAAACACCTTCGACTCATCCCGTGGTTTCACTTGACAGATTCCGGTTTGGTTGTCATCTGTGTCGAACACCACCTTCAATTCTGCTTTTCGCATGCGACTTACAGAAAGTAAGTTTCATACCAGAGAAGGCACATAGAGCACGTCTTCCAGTCGAATCGTTTTAGTTTCTGCACCTACTGTACTTTGGCAGACAATTGATCCTGAGCCAAGCACAGCAGCGGGCTCTCCAGTGCCGACTGATACATTGCGTCCTTCATACGTTTTCAATTTGTCAAACGCTGACCTATCGTTGCACATGTGGGCTGATGCCCCTGAGTTTATGTACCACTTGTCCTTGAAAGTTCCTTTCAGAATTGTTCGAGAAGATTTTACAGTAGACATGAACGAGACATCAAAACACGCGGCTTGGTTCTGCCTCGTGTCTTCATTCTGCTTCTGAGACCAGCGCGGTGGACGACTCTGTCCGCGGATTTGGTAGGTCTTCCGACGGTTGGCTCGCTTTCCAGCTAGCTGCGGTCCGTAGGATGTGCTATCGGGATTATTGTAGCATTTGGTCTTGTCATGACCACTGCGGCTACAGAAAGTGCACTGTGCGCTGTTGTTCCTTACGTGTAGTGCAGCATTGCCCTGAAAACCAATCTTCCATTCTTGACGTTCGCACTTCTCAGCTTCTGCAGAGATGAGTAAAACTACTGACTCATGGTACGATTTACCAATGGCCCGGATGATACCAGCAGAGATGTCAAACTTTGGTGACAATCCCCTGAGCAGTGCGCGGCGCTTCTCCATATCCGGTATGACGTGGCCGACGGAAGCCAGTTTATTCTCGAGGTCCTGTAGTCGATTCACAAATAGACTGATGCTTTCTTCTTGAAGCATTTGTGCGTTCTGAAACTGTTGAAGGTACACATCTATTCTTGCCTCTGACACTGTGGCATTCATTTCTTTCAAAACGTCCCACATCTTCTTCGGGTCTTGTATGGTGATCACCGCGGCGCTGACAGAATCCTCGACAGAAAGGATAATATTGGTCAACGCCAAGTCACTTCTACGCTCGAATTTCGCGCGGTCAGTCGCATCAGAGGGTATCTGTTCTTCCCCTGTGACGATCTGCCATAATCCTTTCGCGCGCAAGACAAAATCGAGTTTGTGTGACCAAAGGAAGTACTTGTTCGCGTGGAGCGGAGTGAAGCGGTACCTGGAAGTATCCACGGTCTCCTGTCGGGTGTCATCCATCTCGGTAGATACCCGAAGTGCGATATCAGAGATGTGCGGTAATGTGTGCAGTGTCTGGGCACCAAAACCTGTTGAAGTTGTGTGTTTTTATTCCTTAGAGTTGCTGCACGAGACCTAATTTATACTACTTTGTATCTGCAGATACCATCTCATTGCGTTCCAGATTATGTGAGGTAGTCGGCCTCAATTCTGCTGAATTGAGGAAATCAACACCGTAACTTATTACAGTGAGCCATTGATACAAGGGATGGCTCGGTGAAAGGGCTAGGATCCCATATATCAAGGGATTTCTTGTGTGAGGACCCGTTTTACTAGCGGAAAAAACTATCTAAATTGGATTGACGTACTCCTGTGGAACGTGCACGCCGCTGAGACCTGATAAGGCGTCTCAAGCTTCGTTGTAGCTCAATGCAATTTCACCTTCCATCTCATTAATTCGCATTACCGTACGGATCGCCTTAATTTTCGCTGTAAAGCTAATATCGAGCATCAGATCATCTCGCCCGTCTTCTACATCACTCCTTTCGCCTACAGTATTATCAGAGCCATTGACGGTGTCAACTACGCTCTTCACCATTTCATTATGCCCTAGAGCTTCCTATATGTCACTATCGTCGCCATTCAAAATATATTTGATAGACAACTTCTCACGTTCACCGACAAGACTAGACACCACAGAACTCAACCCCGGACGTCTCATCTCTGATTTGCTGCTCCACCAACGAGTCGTCTTGCTCACTTTTTCGGGCTGTCAACTTTGTGCTGAACCAGCAATGCTCAATTATATCAGCAGGAATCTCGCGCCATACCTTCTGTAGATACTTCATCGCGGTCGACTGGTCAATATTATAAATATTCTCGTCCCCATCTTCTAAAACATCGAGTGCTCTACAGTACTGAGCGGTCCTGTATCTCCTCTTTAAGCAGTTGATAATACCAGCATCCATAGGCTGAAGCTAAGAGGTGGTGTTCGGAGAAAGAAATTCCACGTGCACACAAGAAAGGTCTGGTAGCCTTTCCGGTCTTCCATGACCGGCAAAATTGTCCAGCAGCAGCAACACTTTTCTCCCTGCTGTCCTATTTATGTAAGAATCAAATCGAAGCAGCCACTTAAAAAACAATCCATCGTCATCCACGCCTTCTTATTATGGGCATAATCAAATCCGAGCTGCTCTCCTGTCTTCTTCTGAAAGCAACGTGGACGCCCAGCTGAACCAATAAAAAACAAAGGGAACTTCTCTGTCCCGGAACTATTTGCACACACGAGAAGTGTTAGGCGCTTCATTTGCTTTTTCCTGCCTGCAACTGGACTTGCACATATTGTGCGATCAGGCGCCATGGAATAGTTACACCCCGTCTCATCGGCATTCCATATGTCGTCCGGGTCGTATCTTCTATATATATCTTGTAATCTCGGTAGGCAGTCCGCTACTGCTTGTTCCTCAGAATCAGCAGCCTCTCTATGCATTTTTCGGGACTTGATGCTCCATCGTTTCTGAAAATTCCAAAGCCAGCCCGACGTAAACGATAGATAAATTTTCCTGTCCATTGGTAAAAGCACGTTAACATCCGCAAGAAGCCGTCTCCCCTTCTCCCTTATCATAATTCTCGAGACATACGGACCACGCTGGTTTTGATCCAATATCCATGCGGCCAAACGTTTTTCAAGCCCTGGTTGAGCTTGTTTGTTTGCACGCTTGCCTTCGCTGTTGGGGAGTTCCAGAGATTTGCAGCGGGACATGCCAGAAAGGACCGATTTGGACGGGTAAAAGGAAAGTCTGCGTTCTTTCTTTGCTCAGCTCGAGATATCGGCTAGGAGGAAAAATTCTCCTCTCTCACGCCGTTTCGCAATTTCTTTGTGAACTTGGTGCTTCTGTTTGTTACTGACGGCATGTCGCGCCATTGTGTGTGAAGGAGCTAGAATGAACGCCAAGACGAGGGACAGGGGATACAAAAATGCCAAAGTCTTGTTTAAGAAGCCAAGGCAATACAAAGTTGAAGGCAAAAACGGTAACTTTTTGTTACCGACATGGACAGTACCTTCAACATTTTTTGACCGTTGCTTGTCAAAAATAGAATATTGGAATTCGCATATTTTTATGAGGGGTCACATGATGAGCTGGGAGTGAATACTTGCTTCTATCAAGGTGGTAAGAAACGCGCCGTAATGTTCCAGAAATGAGGTTCGCCGTCCCGTGGAACACCGCCCGTCTCATTTATCAAGGAATTGCTTGTAGGAGGTCCCTTATATCAAGGGTTCACTGTAGAAAGGGCCATTGACTACGGGTCCGATTATACCGAATCCACTCTATCTTGGCTGTCAACACAGTACAGTGATAACGTGTTACGTCTTCCCTTCGTAGAACCAGGGAGGAAGACTTGAGGTGTACAGGTGTATCCTCAACAGTCCTCCAGCCCGGAGTCCGGGGTAGCCTGACTTACAGTATCCTCGTTGCAAACTGTTAGACTTATTGACTAGACTACAGTAGATATCACACTTCTATGTTATCAATTGTAGTGCAGTGGACACAGTCGCCAACGAGGGCGTAAATCTCGCTATGAGGGAAGGCAGTATGTCCAGTCACCACCAGGGTGTTCGGGGCCCTCTGTCCGTGGTAGCTCAGAGGTAACGCGAGAATCGCGGGTAGAGTCGCGGTCAGCGCGTGAAGGGGTAATCGGGATCGAGTAACTAGAAGGAGTGGGTCTGGCGGTCGCGTCGCGGACCGCTATCGACAGCGTCGAAGAAGAACAAAACAAGAAGGGAGAAGAAAGAAGGAAGGAGAAGTGTAGCGTACAAACGTAGAAAATAGGGAAAAAAGTAAAGGAAAACAAGAAAAAGGATGACGACGAAGGGTGCAGGTACCAGACTTAGCCAACTAGATAGGAACTGTAGAGGATCCTACCAGAGATGGAGTCCGATCACCTGATGACTCTTTACTGTAGCGCCTTCCGACACCGGACCTATATAGGCGGAGCGCCGTCGTCAGCGTCTGTTACTAAATGGGTAATTAATACGCGGCTGTCCCCTACCGGCATTGTCCCCGTTAATGCGCTCGACGGCGGATCGCCCGTGCTAGTTAAGGTCGAAGACGGACGTAGGCGGTAGGTCGTGGACAAGTCCGTGCTTGTCCTCTTCCATCCGCCGTCGGTCCGCTCATATTTAATATACAAACCTCTATAATAACACTACAGTACCGAGGTACTGTAGTGGTCTACTGTAGTGCAGGTCGACCTGCACTGTACGGTGTCAGCATCGGTGCTGACAGTACACGTGGTACCCGTGTGTGCGCTTCGTACGCGCCTGGCACACGTGTGCACGTGTGCTGTGGGCACACGTGGACACGCTCGGTGGTACTGTAGAGCGTCGGGCTCTACAGTAACTAAATCAATCGTGATCTAATCTAAAGTGAGTCCCCCAGGGGGATTATGCTACAGAGTCAATAGGACTATAAGGCCAGGTCGAAGACGCTACTCGTCTTCGACCTCAGCACATTCGATCACCTGAACCATCAACCAGATAACCCCGTCCATTGACCGTGCTCACCCTCTGTAGCGGTTCTGAGGCAATAGCCTGCCGCTTTTGCCCTCCCTTTAAGGTAACCCTATTTACCACCCTGTTACCCTTCACTAAAATCCCCATCCGGACCGCTCCCTTTCGGTCGGTCTCCCGACACAAACGACTACAAAGGGTGTGGATATCGCATGGGTCTCCGCTCGTGTCAGGGTCTCCGGCCTTCACGGTGCGCACTCTCGTAAAGATCGCGGGTTGCGGAATACGGTTGAAGTTGTATTCTCAAGTTGTAATTTCGATTCGCAGTGGGCGAGTGGCCTCCAGAATAATTGGGACATAAGTATCTAGTTGTGACGTGAGTGACTTCTGCAACGAACTCTCTCCATCTCGTTTAAACCGACACTAACCTTTCTTGACCCGCGCTGAACACATCTCCATCATATGTACGCTACCATCCCTGTGTACCTCTGCGGCGCAGTTCATCAAGGAGTTCTCTTAGCTTTCCAAAGAGGAGCGCTCCTTCCTTGAATCACGTCAAGTCACTTGCGAACGAAGGACTAGGTGTTCGAACTTTAAAACGGCCAGTCCCCTGCCCTGTCTAGTGTCTAGGTGACAACTGGCCTCATATGAGGTCACTTTTCAACTTAATTTTTCTCGACTTGTGCTAGCTGAACAAAATGGAAAAAGATACTCTCGCCACCGCAGTTGACTTCTGCGCTGTGGAAGGGTGGAGCTTGGTGAGATCTGCACGTCCTTTCCAGGCTTTTTGAGAATACCTAAAGAAGAAGCTTTTTTAAAGAACATCAAAACGTTTTTTGTTGATATCTTCGAAACCAAAACGCCTGTTTAAAATATCATCCGATCGTTGAAACTATATTAGATTCTTAGTATTTTTGTGTATTCATAACTGCTATCCCGATGTTTTGCAGGAAGCTATTGCCGAGGGAATATTGGTTAAAGAAATGGTGTCTAAACTGATTTTATAAAATTTCGATTTAATGTATACTTTTTTGCAAAAAAAAACCGGTCTCATATGAGGCCAAGCCTGACCTCATATGAGGCAAATTGCCGGTCGTCTAGACACTAGCCATGCCGGCGCAGTAGAAAGCCTTGCAAGGCGGCAATTGAATGCCGCAACAACAAATGCGGCTCCTGCAAGGCCGAGTGGTTCAATCGCCCGGGTTTTCCCTCTTGCGCAAGGCTTGTCTAGTGTCTTCTTGCAAGTATGAACTAGTTTCGGCGTTAAGAGTCAGGAGGGGCATGACTGTAAGCGAGAACGCTTTCATATTCTGTCGCATTTGCACGGCCTCGTCATGATGAATTTGAAATGAGGGTTTTTGGAGTGTGATATCTACTCGACGTCGACAGATTCAAGTTGCATGCCTGCAGTAATATCTATATCTCCTAGAGCTTATCTTGTTTTTGCAAAGCAAACTGTGAACTCTGATGAGTTTTCCATCCTTCATCCTTCATTTGAAGCCCCACAGGACAGAAATCCAGGCCAATTGGATCTGTGATATGGACTTTTCTCTGAATTGCCTTCAGAGCAATCGTGATGAATCAGTTCCACCTTCTCTCCACATGTCTCTCTTCCGAAAGACGCCGATATATCGTTGACGTTGGTGAACCGAGGAGGCTGGAGGGAGAGATGACCTTCTCATTCTCGAAGAGACGGATTATCCTTAGAACCGCGCATGACGCGCCCGTGTCATAATGGAACGGACCGTCCTCAAGAAGACGGCATACCACACACACTGCCTGCTTCGACTCCCCTTATGTTGGCCCTTTGTTTACAGTACACAATGTAAGCATTGGATGTAGAAACTGTGTTGTAGCACAGTGCTAGATAGAGAAGAACTGAAATAACAGCGATGGCGTCCGGAGCTCGGTCGCATCTTTTGTAGCACAACATAGAAACATCGCACATCTATGCACTCAAAATGGATATTCCTATGTCAATAACGCACACAGGAATGGCTGCAGATTGTCAGCTGCACACACAATACCACACATACCCTACTCGCACCTCTCTACCCCTACACAAACCCGCACACGCTGTGTGTACCACCCAACACTACGCGCAAAACACCTCCCCACCAGGAGAGAAAGCGCAGAGACCACAGAAACAGTCTCCTCGTCCCGACGAATGAGCGGAACCTCTCCCTATACCTCTGCTTCTTTCATACCCAGAGAGTCTATGCCGGTAGCGCTCACCTATGCCCATAGCTGCACCATGGCCATGCACGAGTCAGCCTGACCGGTTCCACCGTTCAGAGAGATGTGAAGGCGCCGCCTGGGCACTCTTCAAGGACGTCATCACCTTAATCTCTGGCATATCCGACAGACGTGCGAACCGGTACCCAAACGTTTTCCCGCTCTTCCAGAGTATTCGTTTGAGTACCGCGGCGAGACTCATTTTCAGCTATGGAAGGACGGGAAAACGCGGATACCATTCATGTATGAGAGGCGCGGAAGCAGCGCCACAGGTGCACGCCATAAGAGCTGATGCGGCTGTACGTGTTCCCTTCTCTTTCGTTTTACAGGTGGCGCCGGAACCGGCGACAGCGAAGCCGTCTGGCAGAATTTTGCGCACCCATAGCGAGAAACCGGAAGGAGTCCGCAACTAGGCGACTTTTGTGTTTCTCATGGCGTAAATTTGCATCCATCCGTTTTGAGCGCCCTGTGCTACGGCAAGGGAGGTGTCGCAGAGACGAATAGTCGTATCGTTGCGGAGTAGAGCAGAAGCGGAAGATCTCAAAACGGGAATTCAGTGCGAGGATTCAAGACTGACATAGATATGCATTCACTTGTGTCTCTCGATGCGGAGGAATTGATGTCGAATCGCAGTCTCCTACAGTAGTGGGTGGGGTGTCAAAGGTGTGCTGCGCTGGAACGGAAGTAAATCTTTATGCGTTGGCGACAAGTCGCGAGGATGGTACTGTAGAACGGTATTTTGCATGCGTGAAACGGTATCTTGAACTGCAGGGAGGTAAGTCCCTATCGCGCGAACCGAAATGGGATCCCAGAGACGTGTCAAGCAGTGGCACCGCTCACCGCTCCGAGGGGGAGCGGTGAGCAGGTCACATTATTGAGCCGAATTAGTGCAGGGCGAGCGTTGTCCTATGCTGAGCGAACTTCTCGTAGCAGGTTGACATCCATGGTGTGCGTCCCGTCAGGATGCTTCAATCTGTTAATATTGCGTATTTATTCCATCCGTGATGAAAAAGAGTAGGAGCAGACAAGGGAGTGCAAAGTGAATTTTTAAACGGTCTTACAGTCCCAGGGAAATCGGTGGTAAAGATATGGTGCTCTGCGCGGGCACTGCGGTAAGAAAGGCGATGCGATATGATTTGGACTTGAGAGTGCCGTACGAAGCAACTTTACTCGAATACGCGTAAAGCAGGAGGATACCGACGAATATCAAAGCCGTTCCCGTGCCGTTCCATAATTCAAGATCAATCCAGTAGAATCAGAGCGCGGCCTCGTCATTGTGACTAAGTCAAAGTGCTGGTATCTCAGTGTACTTTACAGTGCTTACACAACTTTATGTCATGGAGGAGGAATATCAATTACAAAGAGTGACAGACGCACGGACCACGAGAGGTGCTTCTCATGCTTAGGAGCAGTACAAGACTTGCAGTAGACTTTGTCAGGCTTCACAGTGACACTGTCTCGAGTACTATATTCTATGTGGTGGTGTACGGTATTGTATCTATTATCGTAGGACGTCATAAATTTCCAACATGGGTGGTTTCTAAGTTACAGAATACTTCCATGCACGGTAGAACAGATTTAATGCCCTACGTACCTTCTGTACTGCAGATTGAAAGGAGAACCTGTGGGCTGGTGAGGACAGCACGTTACAAATCTGCAGAATTTTTGAGTCGTGTTACAGATTCAAACCGGACGATTGCATGTCTACGAACGGGAAGAGAAGAGGCCAGCCCCAGTGCGCTTGATTATTTTAAGTAGGTGACTCAAGTGCATGCCTAGGATCCTTCTAAAATATTTCTACTTCTTTTGCGATTTGACATAATGCGCACGGACATAAATTGCTGACGTCGGCGAGGCTCGGGATAAGGGAAAAGGAGTGAAAGACAAAGCCTGGAATTATATCATAGTTGAAGTCGAGCTCGATTTTTTTTTTATGAGACAGAATTTGAGACAACCGCAGCAGTGATTGCGCGAGAGGTGCTGGCTTGACTGGGCGCGAGAAGGAGCCGTGTTGCAATGATCGCGTCAACTTGCTTGAGATTTCGTTCAGCAGCGACAACCGCGCCATGTGGCATCGTGTGTCGCAGTTGTGGGCGATGACAGCGACGCAGGCTCCCACATATCGCGCGAACATCAAAGATTGCTATGCGGTGCAGCGCGGCACGGTCGGATACACACTTCGCGCTGCGTAAGTGCAGCAATACGGTACCAAGGGTAGCCCTTGTTTCAGAATTCCCCGAGTCAATCAGTGATGGTTGGCTAAAACGGAATTATTCAATTGACACACTCCAGCTTCATGCTTTCCTCTAGCCCACCCAGCTCTCGCCTCCGGCCCTTCTATACATGCGACTTTCCTATTCAGTCTCCTTGTCGACACGCCCCATCTATTGGGACTTGGACGCAAATTCAAGCCCGCAGCAGCCCTGATACAATTTCTCGTCGACAGCATACACAGATTTTTGTAATCCTGACCAATCTCGTACTAGCACTCATGCCGAATGGAGGAGCCCACTGGCTGGAACACATCACGCGAACAATCATTCGTCATTCCCCTCGATGATAGGCCGCCTTGCGGGCACTGGGAGTCCGTCTAGGTTTTCACGACGCTCGCCAAGGAATCTGTCCCTAATTCTGCGCCCTGGGACAGGGACGGCATAGTACTCTCTCCTAGTCTTGCAGGGGGGCCATCTGCGCGTTGAGGAACAGTTGGACAACGATGACGTCCACTGCCTTTGACGCTTGGCCGGCAATCGTATCAGAAGAGTTCGCCTGTACAGTATGCTCCCGTGTGCGGATCTATGCGCTAATGCTGCTTACTTAAAAAGCTTGCCTCATACACTGCCTATCCCTTTGTTGCACAAAATTGTACTCATACCGGTACAATCCCTTGCAAAGTTGCATTCCGCAGATGATGCATGACGCTGGAAATTCCTTGAGTAGATAGTACGGTACTGTACACGGTACTGTTCTTCAAAACACAAGCAACATCCATTCCCCACGGTCATGGCCCCACTCGGAGAGCAATCGTGTGATAGAGGTTGTTTCAAGATCCCAAAGGACCATGTCTGTGCCTATTCCTTCACTTGCCCTCTATGAGGTTCACACCATTCCATTTTCCCAGGCACCCGCCGGGGGTACACACTTCTAAGATCGAGAGGAATGCCATTTGCCCTCTCCATCAAGTACGCCCTTATTCGTCCTTTCGCCACTTGCCTGCGAAACTCTAGGTCCACGTTTTTTTCGAAAAATGCACAGAGTGCAACGCAAACTGTACTGTCATCGTCCAAATTCCCACTGGAAAGTTGAGTTACAGCTCAGAGGAGACCCGGTACACTGTAACTTGATGGGGCCTGGCCTGATCTAGTCGACTGGTCGTCAAAGATTACATGGAATAATGACATGTTGTGTTTCCCTTAGTCTTCGAAGTAGAAACGGCAAACTCGTTTTTATCTGCGCATGGCGAAACTCCCTCTTCTTTTCTATGAGAGAGCGTCAATATGTACCACCCACCCAGGGAACTTCATTCCGCTCTGAAGGATCGCATACAAAGTCCTTCTGCTTTGCTACATCAACTTCGAACAGCGTGGCTGTCTAACGTCAGCAGTGGCTCCCCACATAGCTTGTTTACCGCGCAATATACTTTTCAAACTGCACATGAGTGGACAGTTTCCTACATACTCCTTCAACCGTCCAACTTCAACTCGATTTTTATCTATTATTGTTCCAGGACTACGACCTCTGGACGATGTTCGTCAGAGGGAATATCCCTCTGATATACAGTGCAAACACATCTACAATGGCCATACAGACACGTATCCGCTACTTTAGTGAGAGACACCAACCTTGCATGCCCTGACATAGGGTTACAGGTACAGTACTGGTTTGTAAATTCATTGTCATTCCCCGTGAATGCATTTGCGCTTTACGATGCGAGGACTTTCTAACTTCCAACCTCTGTGAATTTCTACTGGTATTGCCATCCTCTGACAGGAAGCTCTCTTCGGCATTTTATCACACATCACTTCTTGTTCATCCTCGTCATGGATGGCGTAAATCTCTGCCTGACGCCCCCACCTGGTTATCCTCTTCAACCACAACGGGATGCCTTTCATTCGTGCATTGCTACTGCCGTTTCTGTTCCCTTCTAGAATCTCCGTCTCAAAGCAATGTAGCCTGATCCAGAGCTGACGGGGGATCCAGTACTTCTCTACATAAACCCCGCTCCACCAAACCTCGAAATTTCCTCTCACCCCACCACCACCATCGCAGCCCAAAACCGACCACTCTCATCCATCTAATTATCCCACAACTATGAAGGCTGCTCTTTTCCTGGCCCTTGTGGGTCTCGCTCTCACCTCGGTCTTCGCTGCCGAAGATATTGAAGCCGTGGAGCACACCAAGTACATTCCGCCTTGCCCCTGCCAGTGCTTCGTTGGCTACAAGGCGCGCAAGGCGATCCGCCAGTGCCGTTCGTACATCTTCAGGAAGAGGTGCAAGGTCCTTGCCTGCAAGAAATATCACATCCGCGGAAAGGAATGCTGTGACCCCCCTAAGCCGTCGTCCACCCCGACCGCCACCCCTACTCCGACGCCGTCGACTACTCCTTCCGCGACTCCTTCTCCGAGCATGAAGCCGAAGGTTTGCCCGTGCAAGTGCACCGCCAAGAGGTGGGCCAGGAAGGACTGCAGATACAAGCCGTGGTGCGAGATTGTCAAGTGTGAGGATAAGCATGTGCACCGTCCCCATGGCCACGGCTACAAGCCGTACCGCCCCCAGTTCAAGTGCTGCTACAAGCCGCACTACGCTCCTCCCACCTATTAGGCACCTTTCTCTACTGTTGGCGTTACTACTAGCAGGTGTGGGTCATGATAAGAGTGTTAATTCCTTCCACTAGGAGTCTTTTGTATTCTTTTTGATACAACTATAATTGGTGGTGATTAGGATCAATGAAAGATGACGTAGCCTCAGTAAAATAACCCAAGTTGACCTTAATCACTTCTCGCTTTTTCCTGGGCTCTTGCTTTGCCAGTTATTAGTGACGTGACCGAGTGAAGAGCTCTGGTTGCCCGCCAAAGAGGTGTGCGGCATAGTTTGCGGGGAGCAAATTTGCGCCACGGCACAGTTTGACGTCGCGGATGTAAACTATACGGAGTGACTGTCCTTGACTTGGGAGTCGACTGGTCTGAACTGGTTCGATCAGTTGATGCATGTATGCGCAGAAGTGTCCTTTTGGGAACCTTAATGCCCCATTTTTGCCTGTCTATTGTAGTCGATTGTACTTGAGACTTTCATAATTGTAAGATAGCCGTCGGAGCAGACTAGAAATAAGGAAGACCAGCACAGGAGACAAGCATAGCAAATAAAGAACCCAATGAAACTCACCAGCGCATCAGCCGCCTTGTTGCTCTTACCCTATTTTGTATTCAGCAGGCCCGCAGATGGGCATGCATTTATCAGTCTCCATCCTCGACTTTTATCCAACCAGCCAGAAACGGCATTGCGTGCATAATAAATGCTTCGCAAAAGATGTGCCTACGGCAGTACTGATGCTATATCGATAACAAGATTTATTTTATAGTAGGGGTGAAAATTAGTAGAGGCACGCAAATGCCTATTGTTGCATGCTGTCGCTCATCGACCTACGCATCTGATTGACAACTCCGTTTATGGGACACTAGTTATCCATAAGTCTATAGTAGCATCCTTGATATGCCTTATATGGGTTTATAGAACCCAGAAGGCTAGCTAGTAGATGATTTCGTGTCAATACAGTATATAAAGGCCGACTCAACCACTGTTGGGAAGGCAGACAACGACGAACTTCGAACACCGTCACCGCACTTGCCCAGAACGCAACTGGCCAAGCGGCTCGCCAGCACTCCGAGCCGTCTCCTCGGACCCGCCTCTGAACCGTCACCTCCGCTCTGGGCAACACCAAGTGACCAAGAGACTCTTTCCTCCCTAAGCTGTCCTCCGCCGACCCGCTCAGTGATCCATTACGAACCCCGAATTCGATTCCCTGTTGTTGTGGACTGTGTGCCTGTGGCTGGCCACACTATATAGTCTATGTAGTAATAGTACAGGCTCTTCTAAATTGTGTTGCATCCTCCGGCGGCAAGAATTAAATAATGTAGGCTCTGCCACTTACTGTACCGCAAGGGTACAGTATGTGCGCACAAGAAATCGAATGAGTTTATTTTCCTTTATTTTTTGAGGTTTCTACGCGCCGCCAATGTGATGATTCATGACTGCAATAATCGTGTATCTGTTGTACACAGTGCTTGCTTAACTGTGCTTGTCCCACGGTCGCGATCAAAGGCCATTCTCTCGATCCCCAAGCTCACTGACCTGAGTGAGCTCGGCTACTGCTACATAGAACATAAGCGTTACCCTCTTCCTCCCGAGGCTAGACGGACTTGGAGGGTAGAGGGAATAAGGACAGTAAACGCACAAGAAGCTGGGCCTCTCTGTCCACTCCACTCGCTTTACTCACTCGCGCCGATATCCCCCCCAAAAGTTTGAGTCCTGACAGCACGAACTAATGAAGGTTTATGGACAGGTCACGGCCCCCCGGCCACAAAATGCTCCGACACCCTCAAAAACGGGGCATGTTAAGACTCTCAACCCGCCCCGTTTTTGTCTTAACTTAAGACACACCCTGACCACGACAGCAGCGGATGCTGCAACGGAATGAAGGTGGCCTCGAGGGGATCGGATCGCGATCGGTGGCGGTCTCTCGCTTCGCAAAGGGAACAGCCAATAGGGCTGTTCCAAGTACCTAGGTTTTTACAGATTATTTGGGGGGGGGGTAATTTTATCAATGCATCAGGGGTGCGCTTACAGATACACTACACCTGATCACGGTAATTAGTCGTGATACCCTAATTAGTTTTGGTTCAAAATTGGTCCGGTCCGGACTATTTACTGTTCAGGACCCCCAGATTCATGATACCGTACTGTAATCATCTACGCCTCCCTGTTTCACATAGGGGTCCCTGTGTCACGGTATGTGGCCATCGGATCATACAGAGTGAATTTACACATTCCTGGAATTGCTTACTGTGCAATTTTGGCCGTCCATATTTTTTGGTCACATGTTTTGATCGCACATTTGGTGATCACCATCAGCCCATACCGACACATCGACCTTTCCTTTCCATTTACCACCGATCCCCTCTCTTTCACCACTGATCTTTCCCCTTCCCTCAAGTGGTTCACATCCTGAGCACCTCCAGCAACCGCAATGCCAACCCAGGGACCCATTGAACGGTCCTTGGCGGCCGCGATAGCAGCACGACCCCCAGTGTCCCTGAGCCCCACGCCCGAAACTAATCACCAATCCAGCGCCTTACTGGTCTCCGACACAGCCAATATCGTCTCCCAAGACAGAAAAACGGCAGATTGTTTCTACAATCAGCCAGCGCAGAACTGTGATTCAATGGATTCTGTCCCAAGCCAATGAAACAAGGCAAAACGGTCTTCCGGCTATGGCCTTGCGAGATTTCCCTCATATATTCCCGGGCAGCTACAAAACTAACCACAGCAAGGTTTCTTTTTGGTGGAAAAACAGATCCAAGTACATCAGTCTATCTGCTCCCGGGCGTCGGCTTGGTAATCTGTCGTCAACGGGGATTCAAAGCCGAAAACGGAAGAACAATAAGGCTGTTAATGGACGTGGACGAAAGATAGAACAGTGGGTGAAAGATTTATATGTAGCTCTGAAAGGGGAGTTTGATCGGCTGCACTCGATGAATGTAAAGCTCAGTCCGTCCTTCCTAGTCTGTGCCGCAAAAAGCTTGATCCAAACGAAAGATCCTGACGCTTCTTTTAACCACACCATGCTCGTCAGAGGAGCCCCAATCGCCGAACGAATTACTGTGAGATGGGTCCAGACGTTCATGACTGCCCATGACTTGGTCATAAGACGCCAGGCTGGCAACCTTTCCGTAAGTCCCGACAAGCAATTGTTCATAGAAAAGAATGTGGCGTACCATCTTGGGACTCTGAAGCGAGGGTTTATGGCTGGAGACTTAGTTGAAGATTTAGTCGAGAACGCGGACGAAACGCACTTTTCGTTTAATATGGACAACGGGAGAACTATTAGATTACGTGGCCAGGAGTCTGTGAAATATGCAGATGTTGTTTCCGGCGATGAAGGGATAACTATGATGGTAAGAGTAGCGGGTGGTGTTCATGCAAGGATAGAGGCGACGATGCTAATTTTCCAGAATCCGAACTGCTCTTATCCGATACGAGGTGTACCGGACGATGTTACCGATGTCTGCTATCGCTCAGGTCGTAAGGAATGGATGGATGGTCGTGTGTTCGCCGAGTGGCTTGCGGAGCCGAGGGCAATCAGGAGGGACACCTACGGCCGGAATCGGACTCTCTTTGTTGACAACTGCTCGGGGCACATTGAAACTGAAGCAGTGTCTAAATGCCTTCGGGACATCAACACTGTCTTGAGGAAGCTTCCCGCGAACGCCACTGATCTGGTACAACCTGCGGATTCGTTCGTCATATCTAAACTTAAAGACGCATGGAGGAGCAGGTGGGATGCGTATAAAGTGGGTCTAATGGCAAGAAGGGAATGGATGGGGAGTGGTGAGGGAGCGAGTGGAAAGTTGAAAAATCCTGGCAAAAGATTCTTTTTGCAGATGGCCGCTGAAGCAGTCCAGGATGTCAATGCGCAGCGCGATAAGGCCGGTCTGACATATGCACGAAAGGCGATGATACGCACTGGGATGTCCTTGAATGTCAACGGGCAGTGGGAGGAGAAGCAACTGTTTTTGCCCCTGCAAGCGATCATCGCGAAGCATCGCAATCATTTCAACGGTGAGCCAATCGCGTGACAAGTTGTCCTTTCATCAGATTGTCAACTGATCTAGAGTATTTTTGCACTGGTAAGATAGTCTGGTCCCGATTATTTAAGAATCACACCGTAAATAGTCTAGATTCATAAATAGTCAGGACCGGACTATTCACAGTCACTGCCTCTAAAACCCAGGTTCAGAATTAGTCCGGTCCCCACTAATTACCGTGATCAGTGTAGCAGATAGGAAGCTGAGTTACACTTCGATCGAGACAAGTAAGTCACAGACCTACGATAATGTGGTGATTCCTTCATATGACTCCCAGTCATTCCTCTCTCATGTCGTTGGCCAACGGCACCTCCCCTTTTGCTCAGTCGTCATCATTCCCTGCATCACACACGCGGAGCGATAACGTGCGAGGCCGAGGCCACGCACAAGGGCAACGCACACGAGCTGGCGTGCCTGCCTCCGAAGGGCGTCAGTGCCTCCGCCACCGGGCCGGAGCGGAGGAAGATAGAAGGCCAAGAGAGCAGGGGGATGGGAATAATAAAGGCAGCCCACTCAGAGGTCTCCTCTGAGTGGGCAGAGGAGACCTCTGCAGTGTGACTTTGCCGTGGGGGCGAGTCGTCGTTAGGTCCTTTGTTTCCCTTTCCTTTCGCGCCGCGCCAGGGTCTTGCCCGCGAGTCGTTACAGACGGCGTGACCCCCGGCGCGGGGTGGGGGGGTGGCGGCAGCCGCGGCGACGGAGGCGGTGATGGTCGGCGGTGCGGACAGGAGAAGGCGGCGCATGGTTAAGAGAGCCAGCACCACGGTCGGCGGGAGGAGCGGCAGCAGCAGGGAGCGCGAACGCTTCGCGATTGGCGCCATGGTAGTGATGGCCCCCCGCCGTGGCGAGCTCACGCGCCCCAATCCTCACCTGAACTCCTGCGGACGGGGAGATGAAAGACAGAGGAGGCAGGAAAGTTGTGGGCGGTTTCAAGGGTGTGCGGTTCAGTCGTTGTGGGGAGATTGTAAGCAGCGCGCTGATCGAACTCGTCACCGACGGTGGGTGGGTGGCGCGCGTCTGGAAAGGGCATTCCGGGACGCGTAGGCGAGGGACTGCATGCGATTATTGGCAATCCCGACGTGGAGCGAGAGCTGCTCCGGGTGGGGACCATGGCGGCGTTGCCGTGTGTTTCGCCGGCGAGTAAAGAGATGGCCTGCATGGAACGCATCGCCCCCCTCAAGCCTCTCGACCGCCAGCTAAGAAAACGGCGCGCCGGGTATGCGGCCGCCCGGCGGGGGCGCGCGATCAAAACGCGCGCGGCCACCTGTTGCGCGCCGCGGCCTCCCCGCGCGACTTCTGCGGATACGGTCAGGTATCCACGGATCACCATGTAATGACCTACGCCGCGCGATGCCTGCGCGCCTGCTCTTGGACACGATTGCGCGCTGTACACGTGGACAAGAGGACGGCGTGGCAGTAGTACAGTACATTATCTGCCGTCGGCGCGCAGGCAGGCGAACCGGAAGAGCCAGTCATCCTCTTCCCTACGAGAGAAGCGATTCCCCGTGCAGCCTGCTCGGAGGTTCGACGCACTACCTAGGCCGATCCCGTCGGCTAGGAATGTCAGGAGAAGTTTCGCCATCGGTCCCGCCGAGCGAAGAGCGCGCCGCCCTTTCGCCGCCACCTGCATTAGACGCGGCCACTGCGGCCGCAATTAGCGATATCGTCGCACAAAAGATCAACGAAGCCCTCGCCAACAGGGCTAATGATAACCCGTCTCCAGTCCTCCCGGGCCCGGCGCCTGCCCTCCACACTCGCGCCGCTGAGACCGACACCACCATCGTCGAGAATTCTGGTGCGGCTGGCCCTCCGACCGCCGATCTCGCCGCCCAAGCCGCCGCACGAGCTGTCGAGGCCCCCGCGACACTCACCAGAGTTGAGGATCGAGATCAGGGACCTCCTGAGGACCCAGAAGACGAAGAGGCGGACTCGGACGATCCGAACGAGGCTCTATACGGCCCCCGGGCTTTCACTCCGAAGTGGTACGGGGCCCGCCGGGGTTCCGTCATCCGTCCGGGCTTCGAAGTCCCCGCGCGATTCGAGCCGAGCTACCCGGTCGGCTTTGAGCCGGAGAGCGTCGCGCACTTCAAGACGTTTTGCGCGCCCGGAACTAGCGCCGGGGAGAACTGAGGAGGCCGCCGGCCTCTACGCATCCGCTGCGTACCTCACCCACGCCTCCAACACACTCACCCAGGCTGCTGAGGACCTCATCGAGTCCGTCGAGAAGATCCCCGAAGACACCGACCCTGAGGCAGTCCGCAAAATCCGCCAGGCAATAGTATCTGTATCCGACGCCCAGCTCTGCACCTTTGGAGTATACGAATTAGCCGCGTCCCGCTACGAGGTACTCGCCGGCAAACAAGGTGCCACCGGGGTCGCTGATCCGGAGGTTCTGTCAGCATACATTGACGCCCCCACCGCCTGCAGTTCCGCAGGCCGCCAGGCCTTCCGTCGTCAGCAGGTGCAGGCAATCAAGTACGCCACCCAGCTCGCCGGCCGGCACAGGCGGAGGAATCCGGCGGAAGCTGTTCAGCAGTTCCGGCAACCGGACGCCACCCTCAGAGGTAATCACCCCCGCAGTCGCGGCGGCGGAGGAAAGGGAACTGGGAGAGGCGCCAGCCGGGGACGAGGACGCAAATAGGAATGGTCCCACCTTCCGTGGGTGTGGGCCTGGCATAGAGGGCTTGGAAGGAAGTCGGCGCGAGCGACTGGTTGGTGAGACAGTTGCGATTCGGACTGCAGCTCCCATGGGTACGGGAGGTCCCTTACCAGAGGCCGAGAGCATACCTGATGGGCGTGGGAGAGCGCGAGTTCGCTTCGAAGGAGATAGCGAGATGGCTCGCGCTCGGTTTCGCCCGGCGGACGACCCCGGAGGAGGGCCGCAACCTGAGGCGCAAAGGGCAGCTATTTCCGGCTTTCGTGACGGAGTCGTCAGGCAAGAGGAGGTTGGTGATCGACTACAAGAGGGCGAACGAGTGCATGGAGTCGAGAACGTTCCGTATGGACCAGCTGTCAGACTTGGCGGCAGTGCTGCGTCCCGGGGACTGTCTATTCAACGCCGACGTGAAAGACGCCTAATACCACCTCCGACTGAGGCGCGTGGATCAGGAGCGCTTGGTGTTCCTGATCGGGGAGGACGTATTCGTCCCGCTCTGTATGAACTGCGGCCTCGCCGTCGCACCATGGTTCTACACAAAGGCGATGAAGCCCGTCGTATCTTTCATACGCTCGCTGGGACACTGCATTTTCTCGTATCTCGACGACTTCTTCGGCGCCGCAAAGTCGTCGAGGGGCTCCGCCACCGGAAGAAAGGACACCGAGCAACTGGGTTTGCTCATGCGGGCGCTGTTACGCAAACTAGGACTACGGCTACACCCCGACAAATGCTTCTTCAGGGGGGGAGCAGCGGTTGGAGGTACTCGGGATCGTTGTGTATTCGTGCGCTCAGAAGTTCATGCTGTCCCCGGCCAAGCTCGCGAAGGTGGAGCTCGGCGCCCGACGCGTCTTTCGATACGCATTCTTGCACCGCCACTGCGTTTGAGCTCGCATGCTGCACGGGTTCGCAGGACTAGCGAATTGCGTCTCGGCGGCCGTGGTGGACTCTCAACTCCGACTCCGGGAACTGTTCACGGCCCTCAGCGCCTCGGAGAAGCAGGGATTCGCACCGGGGACAGCAGGGGAGGCCGAGAAAGGGGTTATCATACCTCCCTCCGATAAATTGCTGACGTCGGCGAGGCTCGGGATAAGGGAAAAGGAGTGAAAGACAAAGCCTGGAATTATATCATAGTGGAAGTCGAGCTCGATTTTTTATGAGACAGAATTTGGGACAACCGCAGCAGTGATTGCGCGAGAGGTGCTGACTTGACTGGGCGCGAGAAGGAGCCGTGTTGCAATGACCGCGTCAACTTGCTTGAGATTTCGTTCAGCAGCGACAACCGCGCCATGTGGCATCGTGTGTCGCAGTTGTGGGCGATGACAGCGACGCAGGCTCCCACATATCGCGCGAACATCAAAGATTGCTATGCGGTGCAGCGCGGCACGGTCGGATACACACTTCGCGCTGCGTAAGTGCAGCAATACGGTACCAAGGGTAGCCCTTGTTTCAGAATTCCCGAGTCAATCAGTGATGGTTGGCTAAAACGGAATTATTCAATTGACACACTCCAGCTTCATGCTTTCCTCTAGCCCACCCAGCTCTCGCCTCCGGCCCTTCTATACATGCGACTTTCCTATTCAGTCTCCTTGTCGACACGCCCCAACTATTGGGACTTGGACGCAAATTCAAGCCCACAGCAGCCCTGATACAATTTCTCGTCGACAGCATACACAGATTTTTGTAATCCTGACCAATCTCGTACTAGCACTCATGCCTAATGGAGGAGCCCACTGACTGGAACACATCACGCGAACAATCATTCGTCATTCCCCTCGATGATAGGCCGCCTTGCGGGCACTGGGAGTCCGTCTAGGTTTTCACGACGCTCGCCAAGGAATCTGTCCCTAATTCTGCGCCCTGGGACAGGGACGGCATAGTACTCTCTCCTAGTCTTGCAGGGGGGCCATCTGCGCGTTGAGGAACAGTTGGACAACGATGACGTCCACTGCCTTCGACGCTTGGCCGGCAATCGTATCAGAAGAGTTCGCTTGTACAGTATGCTCCCGTGTGCAGATCTATGCGCTAATGCTGCTTACTTAAAAAGCATGCCTCACAAGCAACATCCATTCCCCGCGGTCATGCCCCCACTTGGAGAGCAATCGTGTGATAGAGGTTGTTTCAACATCCCAAAGGTCCATGTCTGTGCCTGTTCCTTCTGTGAAAGAACTAGCTTACTGTAGCTTACATAGACTAGGCTTACACTACCGGCGGCGGTGCAAGTAGTTCCTATATCTTCAACGACCCGAATTCCATCTTCCCCTTCTGGGAGGAACACAGTACACCACCACATCATTCATTGAACTCTCGAGATTCGGCCACATTCGCGAATTGCGCCGACTTGTAAGGGCAACCGTTTTTCTGCTGGGCAAGGAGCGAGTGTCGGACGACTGCCTAGAGGTAGCACACCGCTCAATCCCAGGGCAGCGCGTGCGCGGCGGGTGTTCAGGACCATTGTCTAGGGGTAGCGCTCGCGCGCGACACTTCCACCAATTTCCCCTTCCGTTTCTCTTCTCCTTCCTCGGTCCTTCCCTCCCAGCAGCGTGCCAAAGTCTCCCATCAAGCCAACTTACTGTGCGCCAAGCTACTGTTCCCAAAATCAACCACTGCAACTGCGTGTGAATTCAAACTCCCTTACTCAAACTCCCTTGTCACTACCCGCCCAAGTCCTGTCACTGCGTGCAAACCATTGCAAGTTCTAGCACAATGGCTGAAGCGGAATTTCACGACCAGGAACCGGACAAGTTTGTCCAAGAGGCCACGACTTCGGAACTGCAAGGGGACGATTTGCTAATCAGGTTTCGAGAGGACATTACGCCAGACAACTTGAACAAGTCTAGCAACGAGGCTCGACGAAAATTGCGAGATTACTTGGACCGTCGAGGAGTATCATGTGGCAAAGGTACAGGAGACTCGATCCAAATACGATTACTGTCATTAACCACGCATGGCAATGCTTCGCTTCTTACAGAACCCCAGTCATCTCCGGCTTCCTGTACTTCGACGCCACGGGGTACACAATTCAACCCTGGCAAGCGTAACTTTCTGAAAATAAATCGCCAGCCACAAGATCAATACCCAGGACCATACGACGGGCCAATCATCGACACCGTGAAGAGACGCTTCCTACAAGACTGCGATGCTGTCGATGTACCTGAGGTTCAACGTGTATCAGTACTACACAGAATGTTACGCAATGATGCACTGAGGTACTTCACTGACTATGTTGCACCAACGACTAGCACAGTTGATGATGCATTTACCCAACTGCAAAGGCACTTCATGACACCTGTACATCGAGATACCTATACCACAGAGTGGAATACATTGACCTATGCGGACATGAAAAGCAAGCATTCTACAAAGTCAACGTCCCAAGTACTCGATCTACTCTTCCAGCGTGCACGTGACTTGCCAAGCTTACTCCAAGCTCCGTACGACTCACCTCTTCTGTTACGCGATTGCATAGTCAGGGCTGTGAAAAATGAATCTTTTTACACTCCACTAATCACAACTGCGATACCCAACGATCCTAATGCGCTTCACACAAGATTGCATCAGTGTATCCGTCAACAAGAAACAACCTCACCTAAGGCTACCGGACTTTCGAAGGCTATTTACTTACTGGACGAGGACGGAAACCAAGCTGACGGGGCTCTCGAGCTACACTACAACAGTAGTGGTACACCTTTCTTCAAGAGAAGAATCATGCACGGATCGTCATCATTTTCGACTCCGGACTATCGTCGATCTCCATCACCCAGTCACATAGGACGCAGTGCAGCAGGATTTCGTACCATTCGAAGCGCAAGGTCACCAAGGCGTGTATCTTTTGCCCCAATCAAGAATCGCACGGATTCCCAGGGTAACATCATGCTATGTAACCATTGCAATTCCTGGTTTCACGTTGTGCGCAACTGTCCAGAGAAACCAAGAGGTCTACTTCACTTCAATGACACGGATGAGGACCATCAACCAGCAACCGATGTACACCTTGTCAATAATGACATGCAAAACCCCCCAATGTTGAACATGGATCGATCTATTGACGAGTACAGCATCTCAAACCCCGAGGAACAGGCTAACAACTTCCAACCAGACAATCCTCATCCTAACATCGATATGTTCATTCTGAAATTGGACAAGCTCAGGTACTACGACTTCAACAACCCACAGTATGAGTACTCTCACACTTGTCGACCAACTTCACCGACAAACGTACACTATATCAACCATATACACTCGGACATCAAGTTTGACCCTCACTCTGTCTACCACGGACCGTGTTTCGATGAAGGTGCTCCACACTCTGTCGTTGGAGTCAATCAACGGATGGCTTACTTGCGTACATACCATCTCCCTCGTCCGCTACACGACATCAAACGGCAAAAATCTTCCATTACATTTGGCAGCAAAGGAAAGAATCGTGTTCAAGTGACAACCATCGGCACGGTCATCATCAGAGTTCCCTTACCTGCTAACTGATACTTGGACTATAAGTCGCTACTCATTTCCAATGATGTACCAATGCTACTGGGTTTGCATACCCAAATGAAACTGGGTGCGATCACAGACAAAAATCCTGACAACCCACCGTAACTTTCAAAGCTATCGGTGTTACTCTTCCACTTGTGCGTAAACTAGGGCATCTCTACTACCAAGGCCCACCAGAACACGAGTATTTGTTCTCCACAAATGAACTCGCCCAAGTTCACCGCAACCTTGGCCATGCTCCTGCAGGATCAGTTTACAGCGCTCTACGAAGGGCGTATCCAATTGAGATGGGATCAACGGATTTGACGAAGTTGCAAGAGATTACGAAGCAGTGCAAAGGCTGTCAACTCTGTAGCATAAACACCCCCAAACGACTGGAGGTGTATGCGCAGTTCGGCCTGTAGACCCCGGATCGGAGAAGGGGTGAAGCGGGCCAACCAGCTACGGAACCGGGTTCGGGCACGGGTAGCAGTGGTAGAGCGGGAGCGAGCAGGGACGCGTGCACGCACGAGCGGATCGATGCCTCGACGCCCCAGAGCAGCACTGGGTGACGTACCAGTGCTGACGGGCGGAGGCGGTTCCGTGCTCGCTCGCGTGCTGCGCGTCCACTCCGGCTCGGCTCCGCCTAAACGCGCGCGAAGAGCGAAGGCGACGTTTAGAATAAGCTGGGTAGACTGACCTTGGCGGTCGGTTGAGGACAAGCCCGTGCTTGTCCGCCTCCTGCCGCCGTCGGTCCGCTCCCTATTTAATATACAAAATGTAGTGCAATACCCGTCTCGGGTAGGGGGGAGGAAGGAAGTGAAAAAGGAAAAAAATTGGATACTGTAGTCCGGGGTTGGAGGACACACGTGTGCGACGAAGCGCACGATTATTTTAATTATTTAATTTTATTTACTAATTAGATCTAGAATCTAGCGCCGCGAGCTACTGGACTGGCTCCGGCGGGGCGATATATACCTTAGCCCTCTGACGACCAAGTCAGTAAAGGTAACCCGAGTTGCCGGAGTTGAATGTCGCCTTGGTCGAAGTCCGTCTCTATCAAGACGCTCCCTTTTACCTAAGCCTACGGCATCCTCTATCGCTTGGAGTTCCCTTTTTTCTTTCCTTTATTTCCCTATCCTTTTCTATCTCTAATTCTACCTATTTTTCCCTTATCTTGTGTTGGTGCCATCGGCCTCGGTTGCGACCGAACCGGTGTAGGTGTTTCGAGCCATCGGGCGACACAGTTGACGTAGCGCTGCTACTGTGACCCATTTTCCGACGGAGACCGTTGCAACGACGTCTCCCTCGAAGGGCTCCGTCGTATTACGAGCCAGTGTTGGTACCATCGGTGTCGGTTGCGACCGAACCGGTGTAGGTGTTTCGAGCCATCGGGCGGCACGGTTGACGTAGCGCTGCTACTTTCATTTCATCCCGTCGGGCTGCGTTGCGACGCCCCCGTCGAAGGCCTTGTCGCGTTACAAGGTGTCGAAGAAGCTCAACGAGCATTGGCCTTACAACCCAGCGGAACCGGGGTACCTACGTACGCGCCCCACTCCACACTCGTCGAGCAGATCTCTTCGCAAGTCTCTACCATACCGATACCGGGCCGGGCTATTTCTCTGTGCCCCCCCCCATCAGGGATCCGAGCTACTACGAGTCGCAAGCTCGTTTAAACGGAGAAGGGAGAGTCGGACACTCCGTAGCGCTGTGCCATCGGCAGTTCTTCTTTTTGTTGCTGTTGTTGTTTTTGCTGGACCATCGGACCGCGGTCTCTGCCTGACAGGCGCATTGCACTACAAAAGTGGTCTCCCGACCTAGAATTTTTGTTTACTGTTCAGGAGACCCGACCTAGAATTTTTGTCGACGACAGTCTCGGTCTGGAGACACTCTACAAAAGTGGGCTGAGTAACGGACTCTTTTTTTTATTTTCTTTTGTTTGTAACTTTTTTGCTGCGTAGGTCCGCTCGTACGAGCGATGTCAACAAGCGCACCCGGGGACGTCGGTCCCGGGGCGAGCAGAGCCGGATCGGCACGAGCGTCGAGGATCCCGAGGGGTCCTCGCACCCGGAGCCAGGCCAGTACGACCACGGACCCTGGAGATCAAGAATCTCCTACGGGGATAGCCGCCGACAAGACTGACCTCGTCGAGAAGTTGGAGAAGATGAGCAGCGAAATTCGCGAAGAAGCGAAGAAAAATCTCGAGGCTGAATTAGCCCTCGTCCGGAAGCAACTGGAGTTGCAAGCATCCGAGTTCCACACCGTTTTGGGAGAGCTGTCGGCTCGAGTGGATCTCGTCGAGAAGGAGCGAGGTGAGGCGACCGACGGTCTGGAGCCGGAGGTCCTAGCCTCGTTGAAAATTTCGGTCAAGGACGCGAGGCGCGACGCGAATCAAGCCTTGGAGTCCTTAGGAAAATTTAGAACAAGCATCGATGACCGATTCGATCGCGCCGCGCAACGTCTCAAGGACCTCGAGCAGGCCGCGGATCAAGCTCCGCAAGGATTGGACGATGAGCCGCTCCCTTCGGGTAGAGAGAGCGACCGTCGGTCGAAGAAGGACAAGCCCGCTCGGCAGCGGAGTTCTAAGTCGAAGCCCTCGAAGAAGGACAAGCGACGTGCAAGCAAGGGTCATTGTAGTGACGATCCGGAGAACCGCGACTCACAGTCGGAGTCGCTTGGTCCCTCCGAAGATGGTAACGGCGGTTCGTCGAACCATTCGGGCGATTCCGAACGCCGTTCAGAAGACGGAAACGGAATTTCGTGAAGCAAGAAAATTTCCTCCAGACGAGGCGGAGTCACTTCGTCCGCCTCGCGGAGAGACAAGGACGCGGAGCCCGAAGATGTCGCAACGCGGCGCGGGCCGCGATGGGAGGAGTTGGAGGAGCTGATTCCGACCAACTACCTCTTCAAGAAGTTACTTTCGTACCGAACGTACCGCTTGCGGAACCCGCAGACATCTTTGTCAAGTTCCCGGCGGACCGCCGTGCGAAAAATTAGGAGAGATATTCCGCCTAAGTTGAAGAAGGACAACACGTTCACAGGAGAGGACGGCGTCCTTGTGTTGGATTTTTTGGCAAAGTTAGTTCAAGAGTTTGATACTCAAGAAATGAACGAGGGGCAAGCGATCCGCCTGTTGCCTGAATTTTTAAGCGGCATCGCCTTGAGACAGTAGACTTCGGTGTCTCAGAAGGCCGGGGCCCATCACGGAAAGATATCCGTTTGTCCAGAGGCCGTACAGTGGTTGTTGAGGAGTTTTGCAACCGACGAGGCGATCCGTCAAGCCGTGCTCGCATTGCGAGAAGTTCAGCAAAGACTGTCTGAAGACGAGATGGAATTTTATATCCGTCTGACGGACGCAAGCAACCGATGTGGAAACGTATATTCGATGGAAGAACAGATGACGATGTTTATTGAAGGACTCGATTCGAGTATCAAGCCGATGGTATCTCAATACCGGCAAGACAATCGGGACGTTTCATTTTTGAGACTAGTGAATTACGCGAAGGCGCATGGCTCGGCGAGCCGCGCTAAGGACAAGAAGACCAAGAAGGTCACGATTCAGACGCCATCGACGTTCAGGGCGGGGAAGAAGCCGAGGGCTTCTTATCCCGGTCGCAAAAGTCACGCCGCAGTCCATTTAGCCGATTCCATGTCCGCGTCAGATGAGCGCGGTGCGCATGGAAGTAGCGAAACTCACTACGAAGGAGCGTTAGTAGCCGAAGGCGAGTTCATTGAGCCATCGGAGGGCTACGGACACGAGGACTACGGGGACAGCGGGTCGTCAACCTTACCGACGCCTGCATACACGACGGAGTCGTTTTCAGAGCCCACGGATCCCGTGATGATGTTTGGGGGGCGCGGCCACACGCCGGCGCCGCGCATTTCGATGGAAGACAAGGGTACGGCGTTTCGAAGGCCAGGCTGGATGGGAAGGCCGCAACGTCAAGGAAGGTCGCCGGCCCGTGGAGGACCTAGGCCGCAATGTCCCGTCAAGACGCACGGTCTGGTGTGCTATCATTGCTATGAAAAGGGGCACGCCGCGCCAACGTGCATTCTTTCCCTCCGGGAAATGCACCGAGTTTTGGAAAATTATGAGGCGTTGTCTCCGATGGAGAGGTTAGGGATACCATCGACGAGTTACCTGAAGGTCAAGAATTGGTTCGATTCGCAGACGGCGAGCACGCCGAGTGCTTCAACGCCGAGGTCGAACCAACCGTTCAGAGGGCCCACCGCAGGGCCCGCGCCGTCGGATGTGAGAAGGATCCCGCAGCGGCAGGAAAACTAGAGAGGGGAATCTCGCATGAGTCGCGAGAGGCACAGGGTCGACGTACTGTGCCCGGGGCTCAGCCCCGTTCCCCGCCTCTAAAGGAAAATTCAGGTCTCGAGGAGGAGGTTGTTGGATTGGGGGATAAGCCCAAAGGGCCAGCTCAAGTCAAGAAAATTCTGAGCCGAGCCCGAGATCATCCGCTGGAAGAAGTTCGAAGACCCTGGTACAGGGTTAAGCGAAGGGAGTGTCCCGAGAAGATTTTGGTCCTTGCGCGAAAAAACTACAAAGTTTACGCGGACATCAGACCCACAATTGGATTGATGAGCCGGGTGTTGTCTGTTTTAGACACTGGCGCGGGACCAAACCTTGTGCGAAAATCGGAACTCCCAGCTGGAATGGAATCTCTAGTGTCCTACGGACCGACCCAAGATATCAGCGACGCGAACAATAGGCCACTCCAGACTCTCGGCACAATTAGAATGCCTGTGAGGTTTGGAAAATTTGTGGCCGCAGCCGAGTTTATCGTATGCGAAAAACTAGCCGTCCCGCTAATTCTAGGCGCGGACTACTGTGACCGGTTTGTGGAAGCAATTTATCCAAGGAAGAAAACGGTTGAGTTGGCGGATTTCTCGGAGGTTCCGATAGTTAGGCGGTTCTCGACGAGAAAAGGGAAGAAGAATCTCGTCGCGGGAGAGGACGAGAATGATGGAAAGGGGGAGCGAATTTCCCCTAAGGTAAAAGTGGCAAGAGCCACGACTATCGAGCCAGGGACGCAACGCGTCGTGGAATGCACCTCGAAGAGGGCGGGCTTGGTGGTGGTTCAGCCGTACTCGTCGTTTTACGAAAGGCACGGGTTGACGTGCACGAATGGTGTCGTTCAGGTTGAGCCTGACAGGCCATTTCGTTTACTCGTTGCGAATTTTAGGACGTACCCTGTCAGGGTGCAAAAAGGCCAAGTGGTGGCAGAATTATTACCACACCCGAGAGCCGCGCTCGAGAGCAAAACCACCATTGGTGAAGTTCTCGGAATTCAAGAAAGGAAGAAGGAGAATTTTCCTAATTCCACCAAGACGCCTACGGGCGAGACAAGAGGCGAACCGTCGGATCAAGCGCGCGAGGACCAGCCAGAAGAACGGTCGGCAGATCTCTCCGCGTCGGCATCTACGAAGCTGCAACGCAGGATTGAGCCGCCACCGCCGGACGTGGAGGACCTCGACCTGAGCCACGTGCCGGAACGGCTGCGCGAGCGGTTCCGTCGGATGTCGAAGAAGTATTCAAGGATTTGGGATGGGACGTTTGGTGAAATTAATACCACCGTCCATCGGATCGAGTTGGTACCCGAGACTCGCCCCATCGCACAAGCCCCGTATCGGGCCGGACCTAAAGCCCGCGAAGTAGAAGATGCAGAGGTGCAGAAGATGTTGGAGGCAGGAATGATAGAACCAGCGCAGTCAGAATGGGCGTCGCCCGTGTTGCTGGTGCCCAAGCCGGATGGGTCAATGAGTTTTTGCGTAGACTACCGCAGGCTGAACGCAGTAACGGTGAAGGACACGTACCCCTTACCGCGCATGGATGAGTGCCTGGACTCGCTTGGTGACACCAAGGTGTTCTCCGCGTTGGACGCGATTTCGGGATATTGGCAGATGCCTATCCCTGAGTGCGACCGCGACAAGACCGCATTTTCGTGTCACTCAGGTCTGTATCGCTTCTCAAGAATGCCCTTCGGGCTAACTAACGCGCCAGCGACGTTTCAGAGAGCAATGGATATCCTGCTCTCTCCGTTCCGTTGGAAATGCTGTTCGGTGTATCTAGACGACATAATCATTTTTAGCAAGTCGTGGGAGGAGCACGTCGTGCACGTGGATGAAATACTTTCCGTATTGGAAAAGGCAGGTGTCAAGCTCAAGCTTCGCAAGTGCGAATTTTTCGTGGAGAAGATCAAGTACCTGGGCCACGTCGTCCGCCCAGGTACGCTAGAAGTCGATGTCGCGCGAACCGCCGCGTTGGAACAAGTGCGGTACCCGCGAACACAAACACAGCTCAGGAGCTTCCTGGGACTCTTCAATGCCTACCGCAGGTTCGTTCCGCAGTATGCGAAAATTGCGCAGCCTCTAAACCAACTACTGAAGAAAGGACAACCGGTCCAGTTGGAAGGATTCGACGAACCATGCAAGAAAGCTTTTCATAAGCTCAAGGACGCCATCTTGGCACCGCCGGTGTTGGCGCTGCCGAAGAAGGACCTACCCTATTCGGTAGATACCGATGCAAGCGACTACCAAATAGGCGCTGCACTATTTCAAACACACCCGGATGCGCAACGCAAACCCATCGGGTTCTTTTCAAGAACGTTAGCCGCAGCCGAGAGAAACTATTCTGTATCAGAAAAAGAATGTCTAGCGGTAACTTGGGCCGTACAGACTTTAAGACCATATCTATATGGCGAGCACTTCGTCGTGCATACCGACCACGCCTCATTGAGGTGGTTGATGAACGTAACCGACCCCAGCGGGAGATTAATCCGATGGAGGCTACGCCTCTCGGAATTCGATTTTGAAATCAAGTACAAAAAGGGAAAGGCTAACATCCAGGCGGACGCTTTGTCAAGGTTGCGAACCGCAGGAGAAACCGTCGACGAAATCGACGACGAAATCCCTTGCTTTATGGCCGAACCGGCCGGGGGTACAACGGAGGACGAGGAAAGTATTGACGCGGCAGACGACATCCTCGCTCTTGAGGGGGGGACCGCCCCTGATCGCCTCGATCAATTCCAAGCTGTCACTCCGGAGGAGCTCATTCGCGAGCAAGCCGTCGACCCCTTCTGCAACCGCATCAAGGAAGAAATGGACGCCGGAAAGGTGAGAACGTTCAGCACGGAGACGGAGGAACTCGAAGGAACTCTATGCCGTACCGCGGCAGAGTTTGTACAAGTGGTAATACCACAATCGTTAAGGGACCGCGTCCTAGGGTTGAGCCACTACGCAAAATTGGCAGGCCACCCGGGAGGCAGGAAACTTTACAAGACTTTGAGAAGATATTTTTATTAGCCTACGATGGCCCTAGACTGCTACGCAGTCGCGAAGAATTGTGCCGCATGTGCACGGGAAAGGGTGAAGTTAAGAAAAAACACGAAGGAAATGAAGCTGTTCACGCCCAAAGCGCCGCTGGAATTTGTCGCCATCGACATCCTCGGCGAGCTAATTACAACTAAGCGAGGAAATCGGTATATTCTCGTGATCAGCGATCGATACTCGAAACTGGTACGGACCGTACCGTTGAAGAAGATATCATCTGCGCACATCGCACAAGCCTTCGTTCACCATTGGGTATTCGTGTACGGACCGCCGGTCAAGCTGCTGTCCGACAATGGAACACAGTTCACGGCCCGGTTCTTTCAGAATGTCTGCCGAATTCTTGGCATACGCAATGTGTTCACGACTACGTACCACCCGCAAGCCAACGGCCAAGTTGAGAGATTTAACCGCACGCTGACTTCCGCGTTGCGAAAATACGTTGGAGAGCATCCCAAGGACTGGGACTTATTTAGCGACGCTGTGACGTTCGCCTACAACACACAAGTTCATCGAACTACGAACATTGCGCCCTTCGAGCTGGTGTTGGCTCGGGCGCCGAGAAACATTGCGTTACAAGCGCAACGAACTTTGGAGAACTTCAGCTCGTCACGAGCATACTACCTGAAATGGAAGTCGTGGTTGGAGAGCCTAATGCGAAGCGCCGATAGGAGTTTGCGAAAGGAACAAACCCGATACAAGCGAAATTTCGACGCACGCCTTCGCAAGCCGCAATCTGAGATCCCACCAGGGTCTTACGTGTTCCTCCGGAAGGAGCAGGGCACGGCTAGCGAACCGAAACATAAGCTCGCACAAGTTGCTACAGGGCCTCATCAGGTCAGAAGATCGGATCAACATACGGTAGTCATTGCCATTGGCGATCAGGAGGAACGCGTATCGCGAGACAGGGTGGAATTAGCCCCAAGCCCAATGGACCATGCGCCGATAACCGGCCTACGTCAAGCGCTACAGTTCCTGGGAGAGCCGGAGTTAAACGAAGAAGGAGAGGCAACGGAGGACGAGGAACGTCCTCACACCCGTGCGCCTACGACGGGGGACCAGGATAATTTAGTTGGTCAAAAGCCGACAGCGGAGACACCTCCAAACCTACGCGAGCTCGGAACGTCCAGAGAAGAGGACGAGCTGGAAGATCTTCAGAAGGGGGAAGGAAACAGTTCAGAGAAAGGAGAGGAAACAGAGAACACGGAATATGTAATCGACCGGGTCGTCGACCACGATTATGAAAACGGTAATTTGATTCTCAAGGTAGAATGGTACGGTTATACGCCCGAGGACGCGACGTGGGAACCCATTGAGCAATTACCCCGCAGTGCGGCCGTCACGTATTTCCGAAGGAAAAGACTATCCTTGCCCGCACAAGTGTCACGCGCACGATCGGGATAGCCATCGTCAATAAAGTCCGCAGGTTGGAGACAACGGAAGGGTCAGAAATTCGAAGAGGGAACGGACCCGCGAGGTCTGCAAATGGGGGAAGTGGAATCTAGGGAAGTAAGGCAGTCAGCCCTCCGGGCCACCCATATAGGAAGGGACTGACGCGCGACGCGTTTTCAAGAAATCGAAGTGATACTGCAGGCCCAGATGAGGCATTGAGTACACTCGGTGGTAATTCGTACAAACGACAAAAGCCTTCCCCGAGGATGGACGCGCCCCGAGAAATGCCGTTGTGACGTGCTTCCGGAGAAAGCGAACATCCCTGCCGCAGCAAGCGACGCGAAGACTTGCAAGTTTGAGAAGGATGCAGGAAGCCCAAATAAGTGGGCATGGGAAAAATAGAAGAGAACTGAATAGAACGAGAGAATCCCGCAGGTGACCAACTCGGCGATGTTCGCCACTCTATGCCACGAGACGTCCTACTGTACGTCCGGATGAGGCATCACGTCTACGAGATACGCGCCTGCAACGCCTCCGGGCGCACGTGAAGTGACGTTGACTTCGTGGGACGTAATTTAATCAGAAAAATTGGGGGTGTCAGGAACGAGAGGCCGGATCGAAAAGGGGAATCGAGGGGCGCACGGTAGTCGCCCTTCGAAATTAGAATCGAAATTATGGAAAATTTACTGCACGCTGCAGTGTACATGCAGAGTTGTTACCGCTTGCCATGGTCGACGACATCAATACTCTAAGTCGTCCGGAGGCCAAGCCTCACTTGCTCGGTCATGACGTTCATCGTCATACTCGCTCCCAACTCATTTGAACACGCTCGACGAGCAAACAAGCCCGTCCACATAGACCATTGTCAAACGGACGACGACAGCGCAGCCACGCGCATCCCAGGAAGTTATCCTCCCGCGGCCTAAGCGAAACGAGGACCCCGCGGAAGGGCTACCGCCGGCGACCCCTCGCCCCACTACCACGAGGATACCTGACGATCTATTCACAGGTTGGCTATCATAAGATCTTACCATTAGTTCTTTGTTTTTATGTTGTTCGTTTTTGTTTCGTTTCGTTTTGTAATTTTTTTGATGTCAAGGGCACGACCCCGCACTGGAGACGTCGGTCAGCGAGTCTGTAAGGACTAGAAGTGGGCTACCGTCGCGCTACAAGGAAGAGGACCCCCCGTTTGCTTTATTTCTTCAAAAGGAGAAGGACCCGACAACGGGATTTTATCCCAAAAGAAGGCCCGATCTCGACGAAATCAAAAGAAAAATAAGTGACCCTCGTCAAGGGGATCGAAGACATCACTACGGAATGATGTGGAAAGGGAAGATTTGTGCGATCTAGAAGAAGATCACCGCGGATGTTCTCGTCAAGGCAGTAGCCCCCGAAGGATTGAGGGTATCACCTGTGCTGTGTCAATCCGGAGCCCTGGCGCGGACGATGAAAAGGGAAAGGCAAACGCACTCACGGGGACCCACAGTGGCCATGGACGAACCGTGTCACTAAGACACCATAGCGAGAAGGACCTTGTTACAACTTATTATGATCCCCCTCTGCCTCCACCCGACCTCCGTAACAAGAACGGAAAGAAAAATTATATATATATATATCTCTATATATACTGCGACGATTGGTACTCGTGAGACCTGCTGCCGACTGTTCCTCGGATCTAACAAGCAAGAGAGCTGTCACAAGATAGAACGATGGGTCACGGAACCGACGAATGGGACGACTACGGCGAAGCCAGATCGCGTGTACTTCGTACAATACTATGTAGCGTGTGGTTGATTCCCTGAACGACGCGACAAAAGGGTCGCCGGACTGTCGTCCCAAGCACGATCAGCTGTGATGAACGTAACGAATTTAGATCGCAACACCCGAAGGACTCAGTGACACGCCCACGGCGTTTTCGATACTCCGTATCAACACGCAAGGTAGAGAAGGAAGCTCAAGAAAAAAAATTCCACGAGGTCTGTGTGTCATTCCCGGAAGAGGTGGAAGTGAGACTGTCGGCCTATATCGTAGAGACTCTACAGTAGGACTCAACCGTGTCGACGGTTCGGATGAATGTGCTTGACCAGAGGGGTCGAGTACGTCGAAGGCGATGACCCACAGTTAATTTTTGGCATCACTTGTTCACTGCAAAGGAGAGGTTACATCTCGGACGACCGAACTGCGCTAGAACGACGCACCCGGTAGTCGCGCCCCTCATCTATGGACGTCGTCCACGGGACAGTGCTGTACCGTGTTCAAAGAAAAAAATTTCAATCGCAATGTGAGTGACCTCATACACCCATCTCAGGCCATTGAAGCACATTTCGAGCTAGTCGTCGCTCTGAAAAGAGGATCTGTAGGGGACGTCGCTTTTTAATACTATACGGGAACGCGAACCCGACACGGGCGACGAAGGCGTCTTGTGACGCTCGACAGAAACGTCAATTTTTGGAGGATGTAAGCGGAGTTATGCAGGAAGTCAAACACCAGGTTTACTTCCTCGTCATCGGAGAAATGGCCCCGCCTCTCGACGAGGGTCAAGCGCAACTACCAAAGAGGTTTCCCTTCTATGACGCTCCCGTCAGGAGAGACGCCGCGAGATTCGCCAAGTTACGAGTCAACGATCGTTTTTTCCGTCGACCACGTGCAGAGCTCCGTTTTTACGGCTGTGACAAACCGCGGATTTTCCACTTCTAAATTACAAGCGATGGAGGCAGACCCGAAGTCATCTTGGCAAGACCAAGGACACCTTACGACCGGTATCGGGAAACTGGTCGTGGACATCGACAAGATCGCACATCCCCCGTCCTAAAGGACAAGTACTCACACTGACAAGATCATGCGCTTCTTGGTACAGAAGCACACGTGCGAAACAATGGAATTGCCTCACTTTGTAGGGACTTTACGTGTTCCGGAAACGTGCGAAGGGGACCAGCACCAAGCGTTCCTAGTGATGCGAGGGAACTGTAACCAACCTAAAGGGAGGTTGATTTGGCAGTTTGGGAGGTGACAGCGCAACGAGTGTTGCCGGGGCCCCATCGGGGGTTCGACGCAGATCGAAGATGACGATCAATTCTTGCACCTACCATCCCCAAGGAGAAAGAAAAATAGCACGGGAAGCGGACGCAAGGAAATGCACAACGTCACCAGCAAACAAAAAGTGGGCTTTCCGAAGGAAGAGGAGGTTCATACGGGGTAAGAAAAAAAATGATGATGAACTTTTTAGCCCAACACTCGACGAAGGGTAGGGTGATTATCGAGGAACTGTACAAGGTATGCGAAGGTCAGTAGTGGCGACAATCTTTCATGATTTTTTAGGGACGTCAAAGTTGGACACAGTAATATGCTACGCACGGGTAAGGGGACAAGCTATTTTTTTGCTTTATCCATGACCGATCCGCTCTGTTAGAGCAGGTCAAGGGAGTTTCGAGGAAACACCCCCAAGGAAAAGACCACTGTCTTCATGACTCAAGCGCATGCGGACAGACCACGTGAGGCGAAATTGTCCGAATAAGCGGATCGCTTCCGAGATTCAAGGAGAGCCAGTAGTTCTACGATGAGGGATCCAAACGGACCGAGGAGCAACTGAGGTTGCGGACATTGGTGTTGTACTGGGGACGACTAATACAAAAGGGGAGAAAACGACTAGAAAAAAAGTTGTCTGGGGCCGCCACGCCCCGGCCGAATGCAAGAGGAGGTTGTCAAGGTAATCACGCTCCCCCTCCGTGCGAAACTTCCACGTGTCCCATCCGAAGGACGGAGGGATGAGGGCATCGGATAGGGATAGGTCGAGAACGGCTTCCATGAACCGCAGGGATAGGCCCTGTCGGCCACGACGGGAGGAACGACGCAGGATAGAAGGGGGAATGGCGACACGGGCACGCCAATCGTAGGAGGAAATGGCTTGAAGGGGAAGGTGACCCGGTAACATCCCCCGCACCGTCGGCAAAGTCGCGCCCGATGCTAGTGACGTCGCGCACGTCGATGGCGGAAAACCAAGGAGTGGCCGCGTACAATAAGGGATAGTCGCGCATGGATTTACCTTGGAGGTCGGCTAGTGAGGGGTATCGACAAGGGGCTGATGAAGGATGGAGATCGGGATGAAAGACCGGTTCAAGAACGTTGGTGTTCGGGGGAAGTCGGGGTATGGAAGGAAGGTCGCTAGGAATGGAAGGCGTGTGTGAGAAGCGCACACCGCGGCGACCGCGGGCGGTATGTCCGACAGTGGGATCCGATGAAGGAAACATGGAGATCGTCTTACTCTCACGCGAGCGGCGACCGATGGTCAGAAGAAAAAGGAAGAAGTTGGGAAGCAAGGGATTGAAGCCGCTGCGCGAGAGCGCTCAGAAGGGGGATATGTAGTGCAATACCCGTCTCGGGTAGGGGGGAGGAAGGAAGTGAAAAAGGAAAAAAATTGGATACTGTAGTCCGGGGTTGGGGGACACACGTGTGCGACGAAGCGCACGATTATTTTAATTATTTAATTTTATTTATTAATTAGATCTAGAATCTAGCGCCGCGAGCTACTGGACTGGCTCCGGCGGGGCGATATATACCTTAGCCCTCTGACGACCAAGTCAGTAAAGGTAACCCGAGTTGCCGGAGTTGAATGTCGCCTTGGTCGAAGTCCGTCTCTATCAAGACGCTCCCTTTTACCTAAGCCTACGGCATCCTCTATCGCTCGGGGTTCCCTTTTTTCTTTCCTTTATTTCCCTATCCTTTTCTATCTCTAGTTCTACCTATTTTTCCCTTATCTTGTGTTGGTGCCATCGGCCTCGGTTGCGACCGAACCGGTGTAGGTGTTTCGAGCCATCGGGCGGCACGGTTGACGTAGCGCTGCTACTTTCATTTCATCCCGTCGGGCTGCGTTGCGACGCCCCCGTCGAAGGCCTTGTCGCGTTACAAGGTGTCGAAGAAGCTCAACGAGCATTGGCCTTACAACCCAGCGGAACCGGGGTACCTACGTACGCGCCCCACTCCACACTCGTCGAGCAGATCTCTTCGCAAGTCTCTACCATACCGATACCGGGCCGGGCTATTTCTCTGTGCCCCCCCCATCAGGGATCCGAGCTACTACGAGTCGCAAGCTCGTTTAAACGGAGAAGGGAGAGTCGGACACTCCGTAGCGCTGTGCCATCGGCAGTTCTTCTTTTTGTTGCTGTTGTTGTTTTTGCTGGACCATCGGACCGCGGTCTCTGCCCGACAGGCGCATTGCACTACACAAAACAATCTATCAAAACACTACAGTACCGAGGTACTGTAGTGGGTTACTGTAGTGCCGGTCGGCCAGCACTGTAATACTATCAGCTATGTCGAGGCTGACAGTACACGTATTACTCGTGGTGCGTGTGCGCCTCGTTCTCGCAAGGTACACGTGTGCACGTGTATGCGCGTGTCCCTTGTCCCCGTGGTGTACACGTGGACACGCGCGGTTGTACTGTAGAGCGTCGAGCTCTACAGTAGGGGATCCTGTTGTTGATCTAATCTAACTAAAATGGCCCCAGGGGGGGTTATACTACACGGCCCCCCCTCAAGCGTGAACGTCCCCATTCACGGGGGCTTGTAGGGAGAGCCATGTCGGACGCCTCTCACGTTGATCTTGACTTGACCAAGGTTCCATTCGTCCCACCCCGTCCGTCACGTGTCCCCCCGTTCCACGGTGTTTGCGTGGTTGCGCTTCCCTCGCACGTCCGGCCCCCTTGTCCGCCCCTCGTTTTCCCGCGGGTTGGGGATTTCCAGTCCTTGCCGCCGAGCTCTTCTTTCACCCCCCCTGCTACTGTGGTTGTTCCACTGGCGTCAGGGAATCTCGAGTTCGACGCGAGTATGTCGTCCTCTCTTGCGAGTCCATCCTCCACTCCCCTCGCTGTCCCCTCTGGGCCGAGAAGGTCGGTGGCTCCTGATCCCTCGCCCTCCGTGACTCCGTCGGGGGCACTCGGTCCCCCCTTGCCGGCCGTCGCCGGCTTCGTCCCCCCCGAGGAAGACGCCCCGGTTCGTTCCGGCGCGGTCGCGCGTCCGTGGTCTACCCCTCAGCCCTTTCAGAGGGTTCGTGGTTCACGCGCGTCGTCGTCTTCTGTCGAGCTCGTCCCGACATCGGGCGGTCGCATGACTGCTGGATCTCCTCCCGTCGACAGCTTGGCGTCGCGGGAAGCCGGCTTACTGCCTTCGGTATCGGCGGGAGTGCAGCCGCCTCCGCCCCTTCGCACAGTACGGTCTGGCATGGACGGAGGGGTCGGGGTCTCCGAATGGTTCGGAGTCCCACTCGAACGTTCGACCCCGCTCCCTCTCGATCGCCTCCGCTTTTCCTGGTGTCGTCGTGCCCGCTCGGGGGTCACCGTTGCTGAGCTGCTGACGCGTAGGTCCCTCCGTCCGGACTTATTACGCGTACGGAAGATATGCGAGGCGGGGCGGGGAGAGGAAGCCACTCTTGTGTTGGGCCTTCTCCTCGCGGAGGGCGGGGGCGCCGCCTACCAGATCCCTGCGGCGATTGTCGGTGATCGCACATTTGCATACAGCTTGCCTGAAGTCGAATACGTCGACCGAATGGCGGACTATATCCTTCACCGCGAGCCAACAAGCCCTCGGGAGTTCGTCCTGCCTTCTGTCCCGGGGCTGTATGTGAGCCCCCGCCCCTTTGCCTATTCGAAGGCGCGTGTGGCCTTGTAGAAGTCGGCCTGCTCACTCATGAGGCTACACCACGTCGCCATTGCCCCGCACGATTGGGCAGCATATCGGCATTCGGAGGAGGCAGACGGACGTGTCTTCCGGTCGGCTGTTTTTGCCGATGGCCTATCGCCACGCGATTTTCCGCCCCTTCCCGACGCGGTGAGGGATGCCCTCTCTTCGTTGGGAGTGCACCCCCTACTTCCTTACGCCTTAAAGCACTTCGGAGCTGCTTGTACTGACCCCAGGCATCCCTCGCATCTCGATCTGATGTACAACGTCGAAAGGGAATGGGCATGGGCGGTTGGTAATGCCTTCATGAACAAAGTCTCAATCCATGGAACGGTGTTCGTACAACCCACCGGCGTATTAGCCCACTTGGGGAGAATACCTTGGGATCTCCCCAACGTACCGCTCCATCGAGCGGAGTTCCCTCCATGTGCCCTGGACTTATGCTTTTGCTCTTGAGCTGATGCACCGGGCATGTGACGTCGGAGATCGTCACCTTCGTCACTGGATGGACTTCACGACCGGCATACAGTCCTCCTTCTTGGTGTACGACCACCGTTCCGACTCCTTTGTAGCACGACCGTCGGTTGTGGCGCCTTCTCCTCGGCGCTCCGGGGGCGGGGGCGGAGTCGGTTCCGCCTCGCGCTTGTCGCGAAAGAAACGCTATCGTGACTTAGACAGCGAGCCTGCATCTTATGCGCTCGCTGGGGCGTGCCCGGCCCGTGAGGCCTCGGCCTCCGTGGGCGCCCAGGGCTCGCCGGTCAGTCCTCCCGTTCCCCCTGTGCCTCCTCTTAACGCGGCCCCGACCCACGCTCCGCCGGAGGGCACTTCTGTAAGCCGCATGACGTTGGAGCGGAGCGACCTTTTGGTCATTCCCATATTGATCCGTGCCCTCGGGGACGCGGGCAATCGTCCGTGGCTAGTGGAGAGCCTACTTAGCAAAATCGCAAGCTGGTATTTAGCTCGAAGCGAGGAAGCGCGTCGGATCGAGGCAGAACGGGCGTCCAGCTTGTCGGAGTTGGGGCGCATTCGGGCCGAGCTAACGGCGATACGCGGGTCCTTCCGTGAGCAGGGAAGCCTCCTCGAACGGACGGCGAGCGAGCGTGATCGTTACCGGGGAGAGCGGGATGCCCTTCGTGGGGCGTCCGCACTCGCGGCTCCTTCATCCAACGCACAGCCGACCACGGGGAGGCGAGACCCCTACGAGGGCTTCGGGTACGAACCCTCTGCCGGAGGGGGTCGCGTTCTCTACACGAGGCACGCGCCTCACTACACACAGCTTCGTCCGGGTGCCGTGCCTTCGTTCGGGGAGCGAGGTTCGGAGACCCCTCGGTACCCTGGGTATTGCCCCCCGAGCGCCTATAATCCCAGCTCTGCGGGGCCCACCAACGGCACGAGTCGTTGAGCTCATAGGTCTGTCGTGGTCCGGTGTCGGATAAGTCCGACTCGTACACAGTAAAAGCCACTAGGGCACCTCCTTCTCTTTCACTCCCGTCTGTCCGCCGCCTCCCTGAGCTGTGGTACGCGTGCGCCCTCTGCCAGCCCTAGCAGCGGTTCCCGCTGTCTGCGTGTCGCCGTGATGTTCGAACCACCCTCCCTGTACGAATCCGTCCTGCGCGCGACGTCGTTGCGTGACGCCACCTTCATCCCAACGAGCACAGGCCCCTCCGCGTTGCAGCGGAACCGGTAGTTGAACTTGGTGATGCTCTACCCGGGCCCGAGCGCCGAGATCAGCGCTCTGAACGCTCCGCGCTTCTCCGGGATGGGCACCGCGAAGACGCCCTCGCGCCCCTCGCTGATCTCCCCACGCTACCACACGTGACACAGGCCGTCAAAGTGCGTGTACCCGCCCCGACGTCACCGCCACCAGCTTGTTGTCCGTGACGCGCTCCGGCGCGACACAATAATTGGCGCCCTCCACTCCCAGCGTGCGCTCTGAAAGGTGAGGGGTCCCTTGAGAGAAGCGTCTCAGTTCGATCTGCATGGGGGTTTTTTCTTTGCCAACGTTAGGGTTTGGGGGGGGTTGGAAGCCGGTGCCTCGAGATCGAAGTGGGAGTTCACCTGCGCGGGGGCGTTGAGGTTTTCCCGCTCGAGCGACGCAGTCGGTGCCTCCGTTTCTGATACGGCTTGTCCGTCGACGGCGGGGAGCGGAACGTCGACGGGCCTGCTTCTCTGCACGCTTGGCATGGTCCCTGCTTTGCTGCGCCTCTTCGTACGTCATCCACGTGCTCATCCGAAGGTGCCGCCGCACTGCGCTGATGAACAAGGTCGTCGACGAGGGAAACGTAGCCCCTCGTGCGTCCCTCGGAGTGTTTTCCTCCCCCGTCTGCTTGCCCCCTCGTGCTTCCCAACCTTGACCCCCTTTCTCATCGCTGCAGATGGACCGCTTTCGCTCGTCATTCCGCAAGCTGTTCGGAATCGGGTCATTTGCCGCCCCTCCCGCATGTACGGGGCAGCGGTATACCTGTGTTCTGAGAAATGGGCGCTTATCTGCTTGCGGTCATTGCGGGGGCCGTTCCGGTCCGTAGCGCGGGAGGGTGCACGCTATATATGGTGGTGGACGGGTACGGCATCGAAGGCAGAAACCCCGTCGAAACGGTTCACTGGTCGTCCGTATCGGGGCGCTTCACGCCAGCTTCCGCCGTGCAAATGGCGCCGGCAGCTGAGCTTCGCCCGCGGGCGTTGTAAAGGCATCCCAACAGGTTTTGTCTGGGGTTTTGCCATTTGACGACCCATTCCACTCACGTCCCCTTCTGTTTGCGGCGCTATGATTAGTTGGTGCGTTCGGGCGCGTCGCGCCAAGGCATACGTACAGCCACGAAGACATTTCCTCTACCATGCGCGAACGCCAGCCTCGCAGATCCTTCTCATGCGTCGACCCAAGTTCCTTCTTTTCAGCGTGTTTTCAGTCCGGGACCGTCGCAGCGCTGTATACGACGCGCGCTTCTACGGGAGTCGTGCGACGTGACGTGGGACACGGCCAAGCGGGGCGAAGGGGGTCGGGACCGGTCCCAACCTTGGGATGCAATCACGTGCATGGATCTCCCCCGGGGGCTCGGAAGCCAGTGCAATCTCGACGACCGTCGTGGGCAAGGTGGGGGCGGGGTATGTCTTCGGTCTGCCCACCCCTTTCGCATGAGTCCCCGTACACGTTGGAAGCAGCGCGACGCGCGGACGTACGGACGCGTCAAGTCGCTTGCTTTCCCCAAACACCCTTCCCGTATGTCTCCTCTGGCGGCCTGATCGTGTAAGAGCTCTACGTCGGGATTGGGCGCGGTGTTCCGAGAAATTATAGCGATGCATGTGGAGGTGAAGTGGACTAGCAAATTCCAGGGCTCAAATGCGTTGGTGTAGTCGTGTGTCACCCACAATGGGAGCTTGTTAATTTTGTTAACGGCCAGGTTCCACGAGGTGGTGCGCTCCCACCCCTCCTTGCCGCGCGAGTCCCCGTAGCGCAGCAGGGCGCCCTGGAGCGGGCTCCTTTGATCTGACAGATGGTGCCGGGGCTGCGGGGTCGGCGTGAGGTTTGCGGTGTGGCTGGTAACGGCGACTGGCGGCTCCGGGACGCGGGTGGTGAGACCTCCGGTCTACTCGACTTCTGCTTACAAAGTGCACCATCCATATCGCGGGGGTTTCCCTGCGCGTGGGCGCAACCTTCCCGCACGCGGGCACGATTGCTCTTGACCTCGATCCCGCGCCCTTCATCCTCCAAGTCGCCCTTGGCGACGTACTCGGCACCCGGGGCGACGGCCAGTGCACGCACGGCAACGGTAGGTGGTGGGGTCGTATACGTATCTGCGGGGCACACGATCCGCGTGCCGCCGTTTGTGGCGTGTCGGTCGTACCGCACGCGCGTACACGTGCCGCACGAGCCCCGCAATTTCCGATGTAATTTTTTTTCTTTGCTCCTCCCCCCTTTTCTTTTAGACATGACAGTGGCATGCTGCACACGCGTACGCACCCGTGCGTACGTGCGTTCTCCCATACTGTCCCTTTCTCGCCAATGTCTGCGTATGGCGGCGGTTCGTCGCTGGGCCAGCGGCGCGTTGGATTTGGCGTACCCTATACCTCGTGACGTATTTTCCCTTATTCTTGGGGTAGTTTCCCAATTAATTGGGATACTGCTGCAAAAGCGGCGGCGGAGTCGTCGCCGAGCGCCAGGGCCAACCAGACGTATTAATGTCGGACTGGGGTAGCGGCCGTTCGACCGCACCTCCCGCCCTGCACTCGCTTGGCTGTATGAACCAAAGGGAACCCAAGAGCCTTTCGGGGGCACGCTCGCCGCGATGACTCATTTCGCGTCCCTGCTTCTACGTGAGGCTTCCTGCGCTCTCGTTCCTGTCTGCGCTTCGCGCGGGAGCAGGATACCGAAGCATCCTCCGCAAAAGGGTCCGACGCGCCCAGCCGCATCTAACCGCGCTATCCAGAGACCACGCGGGCGATTCGGATTCCTTGTATGGAGACCGGAGCTTGAGTGGGCTCGTGGCTCCAGGCTGTTGTTCGCTCTTCGGGGGACTCGGCGTCCTCCATCAATAAGTTCCCTACTGTGGGCGATCTCACGTCCGTTGGACGTCTCAGCTCGAGGTTTCTGAACTGAATCGAACGTTCGGCGGCCTCGAGTGAGAGGGCGCCTAACCCCTTGTATCTTCGATCGGTACGAGGGCCCAACATTTTTTTCAGGCAGTTCGTACTGTCCTGTTCTTATGTCTCGCGTCCTTGACGCGCGGGAGGTCAATACCACTTGACTTTAATACGTCCTCGGCTGCGACCCTCCGATAGGGTCAGCCATCCTCATGCGCCTCCCCTTTTAGTCTGTTCGTGCAGGCCGGGGTTAATCCGCGAAGGAGCGGTTGAGGGCCCCCCTTAAGCGTGGACGTCCGCGTTCACGGTTTGGGTGAGGTCTCTGCCGGTACGTCTCTGAAGGCGTTGGGAGTAGCGTGACACTAGCTCCTCGGGGACGTGTGTACGCGCTGTCCAAGTGGGTTGGTCGTAGTCCGCCCACTTGATGAGGAACTCCGTAGTTCCGTCTTCCATAGTTCGATGCCGTAGTAGTCGTTCGACGGCATACTGAGTACCCTCGGTGACCTTGTCCGCAAGATCATCCGGGGTTGTCGTGCTCATCCGCGGTGCACCCGTCGGCGGTGGGGCATACACGCAGCGATCTGCGGAGACGCGCTCGGTGACACCATCACGATCGACCGTGATGGTACGGCGGTCATTGGCGAGCACGTGGTAGGGTCCGACAGCGGGCGAGGCGAGCTTGTTCGATGTCTTAGCCCCATCGGTGGGGTTGAGATATACGTATTCTCCGGGACGGAGCCGGGAACTAATACGTCGTATGCGCTTATCGAAGTCGCGCTTGTAGCGAGCCTGCGTCCGACGCAGGCTCGCGTAGGCCTTCTGGATAGTCGAGTCCAAGGTCTTAAGGAACTCGGCACGTTGGTTCCCCCTATCGGAAGGGGACGCGTAGCCGTCCGCCCATCGGAGAGAGAACTCCGGCGGTGGCCTGCTGAGCACGAGTTCAAACGGCGTGGTGCGTGCGATGCGATGTACGTGGGAGTTGTACGCATACGTAAGCGGCCCCACGTACACATCCCAGTCGTCCTGGTGTTCACCCCCGTAGTTCCTCAGCATCGAGGCGATTGTTCGGTTATATCGCTCGACTTGCCCGTTCGTCTGGAGATGGTACGCCGAAGTGTACAAATTCGTTATCCCCAGAACACGGCACGTGCTGTGGAAGAACTTGGCATTAAACTGAGGGCCGTTGTCCGAAAGCAACGTGCGAGGGACGACGTACTTGAACACTCACGAGTGGCAGAACGCAACTGCAACCGTGTACGCGGTTATCGTGCGGAGCGCAACGACTTGTGTCAGCTTACTGAAGCAGTCCGTAATCACAAGCAGGAATCGTTTTCCTGTCTTCGTCTTGGGGAGCGGCCCCAAGATGTCGATGGCGAGGCTCTCGAGAGGCCTCGTAGCTAGGAACAATCTCAATCGATTGAGATGTTTCCTCAACTTGACCCGGTTCATCGCGCAGGTCCGACACCCTCGAACCGTGGCTGCGACGTCTGCAGCCAGGTGGGCCAGTAGTACTCGCGTCGAAGCGCGTAGTACATACGGTTCTGGCCCGGGTGTCCCGCGATGGCCAGGTTGTGGCACAGGCGAAGGAGCCTGGCGCGGAGCGTCCGAGGTACCACCCCCTGAACGATATCAGGGTCGAAGGGGTGTCTCCGTTTGAGCACCCCTTGGTGGTCCTCGAAGAACGCGGAGTCCCGGGACTCTGACTGTCGTGCCAAAACGGTTTGGCAGAAGTCATCCACGCGTTGCTCCTCGGCTATCTCCTCTATCGTAAGCGGGGCCGGAAGGTCGTCCTGCGGTGGGGCGACCGGGGAATCGAGCGCGCCAGCCTCGGGGTCTTCGGCGCGTTGGATGTCGGCGGCGTCGAACTCGTCGTTCTCCTCCCAAAACGAATTGGGTCCTTGGAGAGCGGGGGCCTCGTCGTCGCCTCGCGGTTCGTCGCGCGTCCGTACGCGCGGCCTTGTTCGGGCTTCGGCTTGGTTCTGTGTTGTTACGAAGACATGGACGGCCTCATGATCACAGCTCGCGGTACAGGCGTGGTCCGCGAGCTCATTCGATACGTCTCGAACGGTCGTGCCCCCGTCGAAGGTGGGAATGTCGTCATCCACCTCGACGGTGAGACGAGGGTCATCGGCGACACGAGGCGACACGAGGCGTGACAGGGCATCGGGCACCTGGTGCACGCGCCCGAGGCGGTACTGAATGGTGAAATCGTATTCAACCAGACGTAGCCGCCACCGGGTGAGTCTTCCCGAGCTCTCCGTGAGCGACATGAGCCATCGGAGGGCGTCGTGATCCGTCCGGACGGTGAACTTGGTTCCTTCGATGTACGGCCGCAGTGTGCGGACGGCCCACACCACGGCGAAGCACTCACGCTCCGTAGCGCTGTAGTTACGTTCGCTATCGCTTAGCGAGTACGACCAGTACCCAACGGGGCGCCAATCGTTTGGCTCGTCCTGCTCCTGTAGGAGGGTGCACCCGAGTTGATATGCACTGGCGCCAGTGTCCAACAGGTACGGTCGGCCGTACCGTGGTAGCGCGAGGATCGGCGGGGAGATCATCGCCGCTTTCAGGCTTTCGAAAGCCTGAAGCTGAACCTCCGTTGGGTTATCGAAATCGTGATCCGAGTCCTTGCGCGTTATATCGGTTAACGGACGGGCAATCTTCGAGAAGCCCTTGACGAAGCAACGATACACGTTACACGCCCCGAGGAACTAGCGCACCTGCGTCAGCGTCCTCGGGAACGTGAACGTCTTGAAGGCGTCGATTGCCGTATCAGCCACGCTCAACTTACCTGGGGATATAACGTGCCCCAGGTAGCGCACCTTCGGACGGAAGAAGCTGCACTTCTTGAGCTTGAGGGAGATGCCGGCACTCCGCAACAAGCTCAAGACGGTATCGAGATGCCTTGCGTGTTCCGCGTCCGTGCGCGAGAACACGATAACGTCATCGAGATAGACGAGGCATATTTGCCAGCGAACGCGGGAGAGAATATCTAGTGCGTGTTGGAAGGTGGCCGGTGCCCCTTTTAGTCCGAACGGCATTCGCAGGTGGTGAAACGTGCCCATGTGCGTCGTAAAGGTTGTCTTATCCCGGTCCTCCGGAGCGACCGGGATATGCCAATAACCGGATTTGCAGTCCAACGTCGTAAAGACGGCTGCATCTCCTAACGAGTCGATACAGTCGTCCATACGCGGCAGCGGATACGAATCCGCTGCCGTCTTCGCGTTGAGGCGCCGGTAGTCTACGCAGAACCGAAGAGAGCCGTCTTTCTTCGGTACGAGCACCACTGGGGACGCCCACTCGGTGCTCGCGGGCTCGATAACCCCTGCGTTCAACATCTTGTGGACCTCCTTCGCGACCATTTCGCGCATGGCCGGGCCCTTCCGATAGGGAATAGAACGAATCGGTTTCGTTCCCGGTTCGAGGGGATTGCGGTGCTCTGTGGCTTGGATCGTTCCGAGCGCACCGTTCCACAGACTCGAGTGCTTACGGAGCATCTCAAGCACATGGCCACGGAGCTTGTCATCGTCGATGTATGACAAGTCAATCTCTTTTTCCCAATCCATCGGTGGATTTTCGGGGTCCTTCTGTTGGGGGGGTACAGTACCCTCCGCCGTCGGTGGGGATATAGGTGACCGTTCGTCCGGGTCAACCCCTTCATTCCCAGCGGTTGCCTTCTCGTCGGGGCTGGATCGGCCAGCCCCTGCCTCTCTGACTTGATCGCTTAAGTCAGTCAGGAGCAACGCGTGCGCGACCCCCTCAGCGACTCGACGTTCGGGCGTGAGGATTGCGAGGGGGTTGCGCTTCGCGTATCCCACGACGGTGTGCTTCGGAAGCCTCCTTTCTCGTCGTGAGAAATTGGCGACGATGACTTCGAGTGTCTTCGGCAGGACTTCCGCGACGCCATTCGTCAGCCTCACTCCATGCCGGTGTTGGAGTGAGGGCTTGGGCTCCAGGAACACGAGACCCCTCCCTGCGGTTGTCACACGCACACGGGCTTGCGACATCGCGGGGATGGTATCCCAGCGGGCGATTCGGATCGCCTGTGGGGCCTCCTCGCGTACCTCCGGACGACTCGTTTGGCAATTGTGTCGCCGGGTAGGGGAAGTCGGTTCCCCCCTTCCCATCGACGATGGCTACCGAGCCACCGTGACGAAGTTCGAGCTTCTGTCCGTCGATGTCGATGCTGCGTACGTGAGCATCGATGAACGCGGTCCCAAGTAGAACGGGAACAGCGAGTTGTTCGGCCACTACGAAGGGTATGCGGAACGTCGTGTTCCGCAACCGGACCGCGAGGCGGACGACCGCCGTAAGTCGAAGCGGGTTACTGTTCGCGCCAGACAGGCGGGGTAATGGCCCGTCCCGTATTACGTAGCGGACCCAGTCGGGAGGGAGGTCTGCCTTCCTCACCAAGTTGTAGCCCGAGCACGTGTCGACGGCGATTGTGTGGGGCTTAAACGCGTTGCCTTCGGTGGCCACGGAGCCTAAGACGTTATATATTTTCGACGTCATGAGGCAAACGAGGCCATCGACCACCTTGGGCGCGACATTCTCGGTGAGGTCGTTCCGCCGGGGCCTTCGACTTCGGCGTTGGCCCCTCTTGCGTTTCCTTCTGCTCGAGCCGGGGGACGTTCGCGTCTCAGTGACACCTGTCCAGGTGCTGGGGTCCGTACGAGGCGGACATTTCGTCGGCGTCCTTGGGCTCCCGGGGGTCAGGAAGTCGCCCGACTCGTGTCGGTCGACGTTAACCGCGTCTCGCTCGTTGCGCGTAACTGGGACGTCGGGTGTCCCGGTGATGCCTTCTCCCAACATCGGGTCTACGTGGGCCTCAGTGTCGGGTTTCTCCTGCGATGTCGACATTGCTGAACTCCGATAGCGGGGGATGTATTATCGGACGATACCCCCCGTGTCCTTGGCGAGCACGCGGGGACCGGTCTAGTTCATAGGGAAAAGACGGCTCACGCGACCGCGTGTACGTAACCGTCTTTACCCTTTTTTCGAACTACCGGTGCTATCGGAGCTACCCCCTGGCTATATGTGGCCAGGTCCCCTTCGGGTCCTTGGCCGCGTGGGTCGGGACGATCCCCCCACTGCGGTCGCGCGTCATCGGCGAAGTACTGGGGTACTTCCTGACCTTGAGCTGCGACATCCGGACGTCGCAGGATCTGAGGGACGTGTAGAACCAGTTTGCCTTCTTGTCCCTCTGCCGGTAGGGGATACGGGCCCTCTACCCAATCTTGTAGGTACATGATCGCGTTCTGTACCTGTTGGGGTAACCGAGGACGGTCTCGGTCCCCTCTCCCTCCTTGGCGGGGGTACCTTGTGTTGGCCTGGCGGTAGTCGGGCCGATCCCGACGATCGAGTTCGGTACGACGATACCCGCCTCCACGGGGGGCGAACCGAGCGCACCCTCCCGACCGATTCGGGAAACCTTGACGCGGGGGACGACCCTCGCCGAACGCTTGCCGGAGTAGATTGCGTGCCCCGGGGCGCGTCTCCATCTGGAAGCGGTAGTTCCTGTACGCCGTGAACATTTGTTGTTCCGGCGACAGGAACGGGCAGGCGTACATGGCGTGTCCGTACGTCCGGCACAGCCAACAGACGTAGGCGCTCCCGTCGGTGGAGGCAAAGGATGCCGCGTGAGCCTTCTCTTCCGTGAGTTTGGGCACGCTCGGCGGTCGGGCGCCCCCGTCTTGACGCGATATATCGAGTTCGGTCACTCGATGCTCCGGGCCAGTCAGCGGCCTCGGAGTGTGCGTGAACGCGGTCGCGTAACTTCCCGACGTCCTCGTGGACGTCGGTGTCGAAGGTCGGCCTCCTGCGGGTCCGGCTCCTTGAGTGAGGAGGACAGCGTTGTCCTGCCACTCATCTTCCGTCCCTACATGGAGGGCGGTTGCGGGCGAACTTGTGGTGGCGGATTTCGGAGTCTGCCCTGCTCTCCCTACCGGCTTCGAGCCCGGCAGAGGTAATCCGCGTCGGACGCGGTAAGTAGTTCCTTCCGCCGTAGCGATGCGGCGGATCGTCGGAAGATCGGTCTTCCGGCGGCTCGGCAGCCGCTGAATGGTTTCAGATACTGCGGCACGGGTCGCAGGGGCAAGTCCCCGCACAAAGTAGTGCGTGAGGGACTGCTCGGAGAACACCGCCGTGCATCGGAACGCGGCGGATTCCAGCCGGTCCGCAAAGGTGCTCTCCGTCTCGTGAGGTTGCTGTCGCGCCGTCGCGACAGCATCGTACGCTTCACCTAAGACGTCGTCGGTTAGGTAGCGTTTCAAGAACTGGTTGATGAGCCCCGGCCAGCTCATGTCGTCATGAAGCTGGCCGACGCGGAGGCCACGCATCGTATAACTGTTATACAGGCGCTCCGCGTCGCGCTCTAAGAAGTGCGCGATGACTCTCACCGCAACACCTTCGGTCAGGTGTTGGGCATTGAAGGTTACACGAATATCCTTCGAGAAGAGCAACAGCTGGATCTGGTTCGTACCGTCGAAGCTACTCATCGTGGGACGGATCCCACGACAGCGTTGTACGTAATTCGCGATCCGTCCCGCGTCACCCGAGGTAACGAGCCTCGAGGTGTTATCCAAGCGGTACATACGATAGTTCGCGACGGCGCCGAACTCTTGTATCATCGTATGCATGGGCTCGAGCTCGGGCTCAGCGGGACCCATCGTTCCAAACGGGGTGACGGGCAGCGTCCGTACGTCTGCCTGACCGGGATACGCGGTGTAATCCACCGGGCAGGGAGCCGCCCCAGCGGGGATCGACGAAGTACGCCGGTACTCCGGATCCGCGGGCGGCTCCTCCTCGGTCTTGGGCATCGGCGAATGTCACGCCATCCGTCTGCCGCCTACTTCCGGGGATAGGCGGCAATGCTTGGGTCTCGGACGCGAGATTCGCGCCCATCGGAGGACGGTTTCCTTCCGCAGTCCGACTAGTGTCGGCGCTAGTCGGACGCCAACCTTCCGGAGCGACGGCGCTCGGAGGTACCGCACCACCGGGCCCTCTCGTGGGGGCCCCGGGCGGCCTTGCGGCCATGGTCCGTTCCATGTCATGAGCACGCTGTCGCGTAGCGTTGAGCTCGGCGGAGAGGTGCGCGATCGCGCCCAACTGTTCTGCTGACGGGGACAGTCGACCGTCGGGACGTCTCGTCGAGGTCGGCCTCGTGGGGCGACCTTTACCCGTGCAGTACGGGCCGTGCAAGGCGTGAATCTTCGACGAGCACCAGTCGCGAGTGTAACTCGTCGACTAGTGCTCGGAGATTCTCCAAGGACTGGCTGACTCGATCGAACCTCCCTTCACGTAGGGAGCGAAGCTCGTCCATACATCGCAAGTAGACGGCGTCTGTCACGTCTATACGGAGTGAAGTACGGACTTCTTCGATGTAGTCAGCTATGCGATCGAACATCGCAGCCGCTTGTCGTTCGGGGGACTCGGGCGACGGTTCGCGGTCTCCGAGACCAGCGTTGCCGTCGCCGAACGGCGGTGATGGTGCGTGCATAGCGGCCGCCCTCGGATCCGCCGGTTCGGACCGGATCGAGGTGGCGTATTCTTGAGTCATCTCAACGCGTACGGACGCGGAGGAAAAAGAAAATCTTCTCGGAAAGATCTCGGGGTCTTCTAGGTCGGGAGACCACTGTAGCATAAACACCCCCAAACGACTGGAGGTGTATGCGCAGTTCGGCCTGTAGACCCCGGATCGGAGAAGGGGTGAAGCGGGCCAACCAGTTGCGGAACCGGGCTCGGGCCCGGGTAGCAGTGGTAGAGCGGGAGCGAGCAGGGACGCGCGCACGCACGAGCGGATCGACGCCTCGACGCCCCGGAGCAGCACTGGGTGACGTACCAGTGCTGACGGGCGGAGGCGGTTCCGTGCCCGCTCGCGTGCTGCGCATCCACTCTGGCTCGGCTCCGCCTAAACGCGCGCGAAGAGCGAAGGCGACGTTTAGAATAAGCTGGGTAGACTGACCTTGGCGGTCGGTTGAGGACAAGCCCGTGCTTGTCCCCCTCCTGCCGCCGTCGGTCCGCTCCCTATTTAATATACAAAACAATCTATCAAAACACTACAGTACCGAGGTACTGTAGTGGGTTACTGCAGTGCCGGTCGGCCAGCACTGTAATTCTATCAGCTGTGTCGAGGCTGACAGTACACGTATTACTCGTGGTGCGTGTGCGCTTCGTTCTCGCGCGGTACACGTGTGCACGTGTATGCGCGTGTCCCTTGTCCCCGTGGTGTACACGTGGACACGCGCGGTTGTACTGTAGAGCGTCGAGCTCTACAGTAGGGGATCCTGTTGTTGATCTAATCTAACAAAAAGGCCCCAGGGGGGGGGGTTATACTACAAACTCTACGCAAAACAACCCAACAGGTACCCTTGGTATCGTGCAGTGCTACCCGATCACTGTGTTTTCAACTACGATGTCGCTGTCGACGTTATGTTCATCGCCGGGCAAGCTATTCTACACGTTGTCTGTCGACAAACTCATTTCTCCAGAGCAGCATTACTTCCCAAACAAGACTCATACACGATTTGGCATACGTTCATGACTATCTGGGTAACCCCGTACCTTGGCGTACCATACAATCTTTGGGTTGACCAAGCAAAGGCATTTCTCTCAGTTCAGTTCAGGACTCTGGCGAACTCCCTTGGCTGCAACTTAGTTCCAATAGCAGTCGAAGCTCATTGGTCCCTCATTGCTGAACGATATCACGACCCTCTGAGAAGAATATCGAAGAAGCTGATCGTCGATCACCCTGCGGCACAACTTGAACTTATCATATATTACGCAAATCTGGCAATGTCCCATACCATTGGACCCGAAGGGTTCACTCCAGCCATTCTAGCTTTCGGTGCACAACCACGATTACCTTTCGGCAACTACGACCAACAACCCCAGACGGTGACGAACAGAATGGATCTCATGACAACTGCCATAAGAAAATACGAGGCCATTGTCTCCCAACTACGAATGCGCCGTGCATTTAATTCTGCCCCACCTAACGAAGCTGTCTACGAACTCACTCCTGGAGACGAAGTTCTTGTGTACAGGGAAAAACAAGGATGGGACGGACCATAAACATTCTTGTACCGCGACGGAAGACTGTCTGTTGTACTCGATGAAAAGGGACGCGAACACCTCTTCCACAACACCATGTTCAAGCCGTACCGCAGACCCAACCTCCCAATCAAGGATCTACTGAACCCTGCGGACGATGATCCTAACAGTGCAATGCATGCACATCTCGTTGAAGTCGTTCACAACGAACGCGACCCACGTTTCACGGAAAGCAGGCAAAAGGAATACGACGGCATTTTGGAAAAGGGCGGCGTGACACCCATTCCACGTTCACAACTGCCGACCGATGCGAACGTTATCGGAAACCGTTTCGTTCTCACTATCAAGGAACCGGGTACCACAAATCCTATCTACAAAGCTAGATAGACACTCCAAGGGCACCAAGACCGGTACCGACACAGTATCGCAAATGACTCTCCGATGTTGATGCGACTGATGTTCCGAGTCATCATCTCGTTGTCAGTCATCCTATTCAGCTGCAACATATGGACACGAGATGTCGAGCAAGCATACATGCAATCTCTTCCATTGCAACGAGACGTGTTCACCAATCCACCACCTGAGGCCAACCTTCCCAACGACAAAATACTGAAGATCGAACTACCTCACTACGGTTTGGTTGAAGCAAGCTCATGTTTCTTTGACACGTATTATCCTGTATTTACAAAGGATCTTGAAATGAAAAGTGCACCATTCGACCCGTGTTTTCTGTACAAGATTACCAAAGGTACAACAACTGGCATTACTGGACTTGCAAGTGACGACTCCATGAACACAGGAAATGCAGACTACGAAGAAGCAGAGGCTAAGGCTACCAAAGGTTTCATCACGAGGAAGAAAGTGGAACGAAAACTACGGTTCTTAGGATTTGTCATTGGCCGGGATGAAACACAAATCTGTATCTACCAGGACAACCACAGCAGTCGACTTGAAACACTAGAGACAGTCGATCATGACCGATTCAGAACCATCCGAGGCCAACTGTTATTCATCGCGCAGAGCTCCCGACCTGCCATTGCATACTCTGTCGCTCAGCTGTGTCAAGTTCAGTACAAGACAAAAACGCAACGTGATGTTAACGCTTTGAACAACACAGTCAAACATCTGCAGGCTACAACAAAATTGAAGTTGCAATACAATAAGCTCAACAAAAACAAGGTACGACTACTTGTGTTTATGGACAGCGGTTACAACACGAATAGGGATGGAACAAGTCAACTTGGCGTGATAATATTCATGGCAGACGACAAGAACAACTGTCATTTTCTTCACTGGATATCTTCGAAGTGTCCACGAATCACCCGTTCTATGCTAGCAAGCGAAACGTACGCATTTTCTATGGGCTATGACTATGGTGTTAGTCTAAAACTGCTGTTCAAGAAAATGAACATGGATATTCCACTGTTCATCTTTACTGACTGCAAAAGTATCTTTGACACCATCACGGCATCGAAACGACTACGTGAACTAAGGCTAATGAACGAGATTGCAGACATTCGAAGAGCGTACCGCGTGGGCGAAATTGACAATGTTGCATGGATTCGCTCAAAGCAGAACATCGCCGACAATCTCACGCGCCACAATGGCAATGACATTCTGAAGAAAGCTATGGAGACTGGACGTATTGACTTTGTCATAGAACAGTGGGTTTACAAGAACACCGGAAACGGCCTCCTTTAGAAAAGAACACAGATGAATGTGAAAGAACTAGCTTACTGTAGCTTACATAGGCTAGGCTTACACTACCGGCGGCGGTGCAAGTAGTTCCTATATCTTCACCGACCCGAGTTCCATCTTCCCCTTCTGGGAGGAACACAGTACACCACCACATCATTCATTGAACTCTCGAGATTCGGCCACACCTTCACTTGCCCTCTATGAGGTTCACACCATTCCATTTTCCCAGGCACCCGCCGGGGGTACACACTTCTAAGATCCAGAGGAATGCCATTTGCCCTCTCCATCAAGTACGCCCTTATTCGTCCTTTCGCCACTTGCCTGCGAAACTCTAGGTCCACGTTTTTTTCGAAAAATGCACAGAGTGCAACGCAAACTGCACTGTCATCGTCCAAATTCCCACTGGAAAGTTGAGTTACAGCTCAGAGGAGACCCGGTACACTGTAACTTGATGGGGCCTGGCCTGATCTAGTCGACTGGTCGTCAAAGATTACATGGAATAATGACATGTTGTGTTTCGCTTAGTCTTCGAAGTAGAAACGGCAAACTCGTTTTTATCTGCGCATGGCGAAACTCCCTCTTCTTTTCTATGAGAGAGCGTCAATATGTACCACCCACCCAGGGAACTTCATTCTGCTCTGAAGGATCGCATACAAAGTCCTTCTGCTTTGCTACATCAACTTCGAACAGCGTGGCTGTCTAACGTCAGCAGTGGCTCCCCACATAGCTTGTTTACCGCGCAATATACTTTTCAAACTGCACATGAGTGGACAGTTTCCTACATACTCCTTCAACCGTCCAACTTCAACTCGATTTTTATCTATTATTGTTCCAGGACTACGACCTCTGGACGATGTTCGTCAGAGGGAATATCCCTCTGATATACAGTGCAAACACATCTACAATGGCCATACAGACACGTATCCGCTACTTTAGTGAGAGACACCAACCTTGCATGCCCTGACATAGGGTTACAGGTACAGTACTGGTTTGTAAATTCATTGTCATTCCCCGTGAATGCATTTGCGCTTTACGATGCGAGGACTTTCTAACTTCCAACCTCTGTGAATTTCTACTGGTATTGCCATCCTCTGACAGGAAGCTCTCTTCGGCATTTTATCACACATCACTTCTTGTTCATCCTCGTCATGGATGGCGTAAATCTCTGCCTGACGCCCCCACTTGGTTATCCTCTTCAACCACAACGGGATGCCTTTCATTCGTGCATTGCTACTGCCCTTTCTGTTCACTTCTAGAATCTCCGTCTCAAAGCAATGTAGCCTGATCCAGAGCTGACGGGGGATCCAGTACTTCTCTACATAAACCCCGCTCCACCAACCTCGAAATTTCCTCTCACCCCACCACCACCATCGCAGCCCAAAACCGACCACTCCCATCCATCTAATTATCCCACAACTATGAAGGCTGCTCTTTTCCTGGCCCTTGTGGGTCTCGCTCTCACCTCGGTCTTCGCTGCCGAAGATATTGAAGCCGTGGAGCACACCAAGTACATTCCGCCTTGCCCCTGCCAGTGCTTCGTTGGCTACAAGGCGCGCAAGGCGATCCGCCAGTGCCGTTCGTACATCTTCAGGAAAGGGTGCAAGGTCCTTGCCTGCAAGAAATATCACATCCGCGGAAAGGAATGCTGTGACCCCCTTAAGCCGTCGTCCACCCCGACCGCCACCCCTACTCCGACGCCGTCGACTACTCCTTCCGCTACTCCTTCTCCGAGCATGAAGCCGAAGGTTTGCCCGTGCAAGTGCACCGCCAAGAGGTGGGCCAAGAAGGACTGCAGATACAAGCCGTGGTGCCAGATCGTAAAGTGTGAGGATAAGCATGTGCACCGTCCCCATGGCCACGGCTACAAGCCGTACCGCCCCCAGTTCAAGTGCTGCTACAAGCCGCACTACGCTCCTCCCACCTATTAGGCACCTTTCTCTACTGTTGGCGTTACTACTAGCAGGTGTGGGTCATGATAAGAGTGTTAATTCCTTCCACTAGGAGTCTTTTGTATTCTTTTTGATACAACTATAATTGGTGGTGATTAGGATCAATGAAAGATGACGTAGCCTCAGTAAAATAACCCAAGTTGACCTTAATCACTTCTCGCTTTTTCCTGGGCTCTTGCTTTGCCAGTTATTAGTGACGTGACCGAGTGAAGAGCTCTGGTTGCCCGCCAAAGAGGTGTGCGGCATAGTTTGCGGGGAGCAAATTTGCGCCACGGCACAGTTTGACGTCGCGGATGTAAACTATACGGAGTGACTGTCCTTGACTTGGGAGTCGACTGGTCTGAACTGGTTCGATCAGTTGATGCATGTATGCGCAGAAGTGTCCTTTTGGGAACCTTAATGCCCCATTTTTGCCTGTCTATTGTAGTCGATTGTACTTGAGACTTTCATAATTGTAAGATAGCCGTCGGAGCAGACTAGAAATAAGGAAGACCAGCACAGGAGACAAGCATAGCAAATAAAGAACCCAATGAAACTCACCAGCGCATCAGCCGCCTTGTTGCTCTTACCCTATTTTGTATTCAGCAGGCCCGCAGATGGGCATGCATTTATCAGTCTCCATCCTCGACTTTTATCCAACCAGCCAGAAACGGCATTGCGTGCATAATAAATGCTTCGCAAAAGATGTGCCTACGGCAGTACTGATGCTATATCGATAACAAGATTTATTTTATAGTAGGGGTGAAAATTAGTAGAGGCACGCAAATGCCTATTGTTGCATGCTGTCGCTCATCGACCTACGCATCTGATTGACAACTCCGTTTATGGGACACTAGTTATCCATAAGTCTATAGTAGCATCCTTGATATGCCTTATATGGGTTTATAGAACCCAGAAGGCTAGCTAGTAGATGATTTCGTGTCAATGCAGTATATAAAGGCCGACTCAACCACTGTTGGGAAGGCAGACAACGACGAACTTCGAACACCGTCACCGCACTTGCCCAGAACGCAACTGGCCAAGCGGCTCGCCAGCACTCCGAGCCGTCTCCTCGGACCCGCCTCTGAACCGTCACCTCCGCTCTGGGCAACACCAAGTGACCAAGAGACTCTTTCCTCCCTAAGCTGTCCTCCGCCGACCCGCTCAGTGATCCATTACGAACCCCGAATACGATTCCCTGTTGTTGTGGACTGTGTGCCTGTGGCTGGCCACACTATACAGTCTATATAGTAATAGTACAGGCTCTTCTAAATTGTGTTGCATCCTCCGGCGGCAAGAATTAAATAATGTAGGCTCTGCCACTTACTGTACCGCAAGGGTACAGTATGTGCGCACAAGAAATCGAATGAGTTTATTTTCCTTTATTTTTTGAGGTTTCTACGCGCCGCCAATGTGATGATTCATGACTGCAATAATCGTGTATCTGTTGTACACAGTGCTTAACTGTGCTTGTCCCACGGTCGCGATCAAAGGCCATTCTCTCGATCCCCAAGCTCACTGACCTGAGTGAGCTCGGCTACTGCTACATAGAATATAACCGTTACCCTCTTCCTCCCGAGGCTAGACGGACTTGGAGGGTAGAGGGAATAACGACAGTAAACGCACAAGAAGCTGGGCTGGGCCTCTCTGTCTACTCCACTCGCTTTACCCACTCGCGCCGATATCCCCCCCAAAAGTTTGAGTCTCTGGGAATTAGCGCGACGCTACTACCCTGCTTCAGCAACAATCCAGATTTGCTGTGTGGATGTGGCTTTTAAAATGACTTGATTATCAGCCCAGATACGTCAGGCTACGGTTGAGCGTCCAGTCCCCTCAAGCGTATCTGCTTGTTCATTACGAGAGATGAAACGGTCAATACAATAGGTACCCCTCAATAGTGCATCCTCATGCCATAAGCTATAGATACGCACTACTGACAGCACGAACTAATGAAGGTTTATCCACAGGTCACGGCCCCCCGGCCACAAAATGCTCCGACACCCTCAAAAACGGGGCATGTTAAGACTCTCAACATGCCCCGTTCCCCCCCGTTTTTGTCTTAACTTAAGACACACCCTGACCACGACAGCAGCGGATGCTGCTGTGGTGCAAAGAACGATGGTCCGATGTTTACTGAGGCTAGAGGTCGGAGCACTAAGAGGGACGGCGGCGGAGGCGCCGTCTCTGGGGTGGACACCTGGCGTGCGTGTGTGCGTGTGACAGGTGTACATGGGAATCATGACAGCTGCAACGGAATGAAGGTGGCCTCGAGGGGATCGCGATTCGGTGGCGGTCTCTCGCTTCGCAAAGGGAACAGCCAATAGGGCTGTTCCAAGTACCTAGGTATTTACACATTGTTTGGCTCCGACGAGGGCTACACGCGGAGCGATAACGTGCGAGGCCGCACGCACCAAGGGCAACGCACACGAGCTGGCGTGCCTGCCTCCGAAGGGCGCCGGTGGCTCCGCCACCGGGCCGGAGCGGAGGAGGATAGAAGGCCAAGAGAGCAGGGGGATGGGAATAATAAAGGCAGCCCATTCAGAGGAGACCTCTGCAGTGTGACTTTGCCGTGGGGGCGAGTCGTCGTTAGGTCCTTTGTTTCCCTTTCCTTTCGCGCCGCGCCAGGGTCTTGCCCGCGAGTCGTTACAGACAGCGTGACCCCTTGGCGCGGGGTGGGGGGGTGGCGGCGGCCGGCGCGGACAGGAGAAGGCGGCGCATGGTTAAGAGAGCGAGCACCACGGTCGGCGGGAGGAGCGGCAGCAGCAGGGAGCGCGAACGCTTCGCGATTGGCGCCATGGTAGTGATGGCCCCCCGCCGTGGCGAGCTCACGCGCCCCAATCCTCACCTGAACTCCTGCGGACGGGGAGATGAAAGACAGAGGAGGCAGGAAAGTTGTGGGCGGTTTCAGGGGTGTGCGGTTCAGTCGTTGTGGGGAGATTGTAAGCAGCGCGCTGATCGAACTTGTCACCGACGGTGGGTGGGTGGCGCGTGTCTGGAAAGGGCATTCCGGGACGCGTAGGCGAGGGACGGCATGCGATTATTGGCAATCCCGACGTGGAGCGAGAGCTGCTCCGGGTGGGGACCATGGCGGCGTTGCCGTGTGTTTCGCCGGCGAGTAAAGAGATGGCCTGCATGGAACGCATCGCCCCCCTCAAGCCTCTCGACCGCCGGCTAAGAAGACGGCGCGCCGGGTATGCGGCCGCCCGGCGGGGGCGCGCGATCAAAACGCGCGCGCGGCCACCTGTTGCGCGACTGCTGCAGATTCAAGCCGCATTTTAGCTTACCCGGGCCGCCGTCCGCCGTCAGCCGTCCGCCGCGCGTAACTGCGCCCTCTCTCCACGTGCTTATTTCGCCGCGCCCCACGCGGGGCGCGGCCGGTCGCAGTCGCTGAGGTGCGGGCGGATGGCCCGTGCCGGCGGGGTAGCGCAAATCGCGCCGCCGTGCGTCTTCTAAGCCGCACGTAGCATGGCTGCAGCTCCGCCCGCAAACGCTTCCCGTTCAAACCACGCGCGACTCGCAGCGCAAGCACCATGCCGCCCTGCTTCCCGCTCGTGCGCAGCAATGCGCGCATCCCTTTCAAAGCGCGCGCGTCCGAATAAGCGTCGCCGCCGCCGTTGCGCGTGCCCTCACCCCGACGCGCCGGGCCTCCCTCCCCCTTCCCCCGCTCTCCCTTGCGCGCGCCCGTCGCCGCCGCACGTATGGACAGCGCTCGTGCCCCCGCCGCGTTCTAGTCGCGTGGCGGACGCTTCCCCGCCGCGACCCGGCTTGCAGCAGCAGCGGGATGGGGAGCTGGGGCGCACTGTTCTCGCCGCTGGCAGAGTGTGGCGGCGGCGGGGCGCAGTCTAGACAAACTCATAAAACATCTTTCGTCGTCTCTACTCTCGCTCCTACTTATCCGTCTCGCTTATCCGTCTCGCTGCTGGCTGTGATCAGACAGCTTATCGCGGTCGGTCTGTCACTGGAGGCCGCTTGTGTTACCTGTGCCGGCCAGGACACTTTCCCTTTTGCCCAGTGCTTTTCTCTCACAGTAACCGATGCCCCTTGCAAGGACGGTGTTCGTAATTGGACTGAGTGACGACGCTGACGCTCCGTAAAGGGAGAGGCCCAAATGTTTAGTAAAGTTGAAATTTATGGTAAAATTGAGGGAAAAAGTTGGCCTCGTTTTGCCACTTGTCTTCTCACACGTGTGGGCCTGTGCACGTGGAAACCTGTGCACGTGGAAACCTGTGCACGTGTACCCATCGCCTCTTCAAAGTGAGATTGGTCCCCGCTTTGACCCGGTCTGCAACGCTTCTCAACACACCGTTCATTCACGAATACCTTTATAACTTTTGAGCACAAGAGCGCACGATGAACGGAAGCAGGTCGCTAGTTCATACATACACATACACATACATACACATACATGGATTGCAACGTCCGTGAGGCGAGCTTCTCACGCATTCATAAATCAAAAAACCCTCAACGCACTGCTGATGTCACGGGCGGCAGGCGGCCATCGCACTTCGATACTTACTTACACCACTAGCTTCATGATAGCAACCAGATTGCCCGCCCCTGCAACTGCGACCCCGTGATTGTGGTCTATCTGCAAGTCTCGTGGATCGTCTAACTGGGCCAAGACGGCCTCGGACCCATCCTCTCGCCTTTGCACAATTCTTCCGTCCCTTGAAAATATTTGTGATGTTCGTCCTGCGCGAGAAGCAGTACCCAAGTCTGCCGTCTTCAGGAACCGAGCCGTGATTTCTTCCCAATTCTCTTCCGTCCCGGTATGAAGTGTGATCCCTCTCTCCACGTCCCACACCCGCACGCTCTTGTCAAGCGATCCAGATACCACACGTCTTCCGTCCCCACTCATCGCAACGCTAACCACCCAACTCGTGTGTCCAACTAACGCCTCCCCGACTTGTGCTCCCGTCTCCACGTCCCACACCCGCACGCTCTTGTCATCCGATCCAGATACCACACGTCTTCCGTCCCCACTCATCGCAACGCTACGCACCCAATCCGTGTGTCCAACTAACGCGTCCCCGACTTGTGCTCCCTTCTCCACGTCCCACACCCGCACGCTCTTGTCAAACGATCCAGATACCACACGTCTTCCGTCCCCACTCATCGCAACGCTCAACACCACATCCGTGTGTCCAACTAACGCGTCCCCGACTTGTGCTCCCGTCTCCACGTCCCACACCCGCACGCTCTTGTCCCACGATCCAGATACCACACGTCTTCCGTCCCCACTCATCGCAACGCTAACCACCTCATCCGTGTGTCCAACTAACGCGTCCCCGACTTGTGCTCCCGTCTCCACGTCCCACACCCGCACGCTCTCGTCCCGGGATCCAGATACCACACGTCTTCCGTCCCCATTCATCGCAACGCAAACCACTTTCGACTTGTGACCGCGGAAAATTCTCAATACTTTCCTCTCCGACGTACTCCACAGCCTCAACGTCCCGTCTTCATATCCCACAACAACATTCTCCTTCCTCTCACAGAGTTGCGCAGGTGGGTCTTGTCACGCTCGGGTTTTCTCCAGTCACTTCGGAGGTTACACTTCCAAAGCACATTCCAAAATATGCCCTGAAACGTCGACACATTTTGCGCCTGCTTGCTTCAAGATCCCCTGGGCCCTGGCTCTCCGTTTCGAACTCGCCTTCCAATTCAACCATCTTCGTCTCCTTCTCAGCAGATTGCGTGAAAACTGTTACTTTTGCCCCGAACTGCTCCACCTGACATCCATACACTTCACCCCTGGAATCCATGCCCACTTGAATTTCAGGACTGTAATATGGCAGAACAATCTGCTCCACCATCTTTCCATCGGCTCGCGCTACACACTCACTCACAGGCAGCAGCCACGGCCGTGGTGCGTATCTCTCAATTTCCTCCAGCATTTTTCGCACACAGCTTGAATCCCGTGCCTTGTGCTTCACTCGCCCATATAGTTGAAAGTAAATCCCGGCACTGTTTTCACCACAAAACGGTACACTCAGTCGCGCAGCCCGCATCATCAAAACCATTCCATCCACTGCATCCTCATCTCCCCGTCCCATTCCCACCTTCCGGCGTCCTCTTTTCCCCTTCAAGTCTCTACTCAATCCCTTCACAGCTTCCTCGTATTGCCAAACCCCGCCTCTCCGTAGCACTGTCTTCACCCATCGCGCACTCAAAAATAGCCTCTTCAGCTCCTCTACGCACCCACCCTGTTTCAAAACACGATATATATTCTCGAAAACATACTCCTCCCGTGCGCTCTTCCCCTCTCCGTCTCGGTCCTCACTCATCGCAAGCAACCCTTCTCCTGCCCTGCACACATCCGCCATCTTCTTATACCACTCTTCTACACCCTCCTTCTTCTTCGCTTCTTCCACCGCGAAATCGTGCGTCAGATCATGCACCCGCAACCCACCACAACCCTTCTCATACTGCACTTCTACTAGTCCAACCCTTTCCATCTCCTTTGCACACCTTTCCGTCCGCTCCTCGTCCATATCCCACAAATCTCCAACCAAACTCAAAGGTATCCGGTCTTGCTTCTTCATAACGCACAGACTCCGGTGCATCTTTCGAAACGAATAATCATCAACCGTCTCCCCATTGTTTCTCACATACGACTCCAGGATATCTAGTGACGTATGCAATGTCCCATCCAACGACGAATATCCGTCCTTCGGACTCTCCCCGCGAATCGTGTTACGACTCTTCATCCTCGAAAGGTATGCCCCCCATGCTTCTGACACTTCTCCCTCCCATCTTTCCCTCATGTACCTCACACTCGTTCCCGCCACGTTCAGGGCAAGCGGCAATCCGCCACACATTTTCAGTATTTCACCCACGGCCTCCTTGCAGCTCGCATCATGGACTTCCTCTCGATTCGCCTCACTCGCGTGCGCAAGCATGTCAACTGCTTCTTTCCCTACCTTCTCCCTCGGCTCGAAAGCAACCCGCTCTCCAATCTGACGCAGCTCTTTGTCCCTCGTAGAGTACAGTAGTCTGCTCCTCCTTCCCCCGCTGCCCCCCGCAGTGTCAGTCAGAACAGACAACTTTTGTAGGATATTCGCGTCTATATCATTCACCACCCACACATCATCAATGATGAACAGACACACATGACTACAAAACCACGCTTGTACCTTCGCTAACACCCTTTCAAACTCGCTCTGCTCTCGCATTTCCCCAGCCGTCTGCTTGCCACCGGACGCTTCCACAATCAGACACAGTTCTTCAATCAGACGTCCCACGTTTCCGTCTTTCCCCAACGACATGAAGTACACTCCTCCCGAAAACTCCGCCTTAATCTCAACATCGTGCGCGATCGCTCGTAGGGCACATGTCTTCCCGACTCCGCCCTGTCCCACTGCTGTCGCACCCACTTGCTCGTTCCTATCTCTCCGTAACATAGCCGCTTTCAGACCAGACTCACACGTATTCGGTAATCCATCACTCCCCCGAGAATCAAGCTTCACATATATCGACGCAGGATTACGTTCGGCTCTTATCGACGACCTGAACATATCACCCGTGCCTGGCCTGGTCGACTCCACGGCCATGCTTGCTTGTACAATACGTTGGTGAAGGCGGTCCGCTTCCTGCTTGCGCTTCTCTAGGACTTCTCTATCTCCCACTGCAGAGGCGTACGCACCGAGTCTCGCTTTTGGGTCTTTCGACTCTGTCTGCAGCCCTTCGAGGGACTTCAATATGAAGCTTGAGATGTCCGCGATTTCACGTTGGAGCAAGCCCGTGTGCTGCGACGACGTTCCATGGATCGGCATGTTTTCCAGCTCCGTGATGTCTCTCTGCAAGTTGGTGTAGGCGGTGAGCATATCTGTAGAGAGCGTCTTGTTTTCCTTGTAGGCTTTGTGTCGTTCGATGAGACTTGCGATGAGGCGGACGATTTGCTCAGCCGGGCCGGTGAGGCCCAAGATACTGTAGGGATCAGCCATGGTGTTTGGGATTAGGGGGTGTTGTTCGGATTCGAGTAGGTGGCGGTGGCAAAGCGGCGCTTGCTCTTCTCAATATGTCCCTCTCTCGGAATCTCTTTCTCTCTTGTTGTTGTTAGTCGTTGTTCGTCGTTGTTTGTCGTTGTTCGTCTGTGGCAGATCGCGGGGTCAGGGCTGTGGTATCACAGCCAAGATTTGTAATTTGTACAGCACCCGCCGCCGCGGGTTCATTACAGACGAGCGACTCACGTGGGCCTTACAGACGGATGGACTACACGTGTGCCATACAGGCGGACGAACTACACGTGGGCATTACAGGCCGACGACGTACTGTATACATTACAGCCCGGAGGTTGTATATGACAACGAAGGGTACTGTACACGAGTGCCAGAGATCAGATCCTTTTGCAGTACCTTGGTACAGTAAAAGACAAGTGGGCTTCCGTGGCACGCGTTGCGCGCCGCAAGTGGGGAGGAATGCGAAAGGGTTTGAATGTAACGGTGTACAGTACAAGGGTACTTCAAGCTTTATTTCAGAGAATTTTTTTACGTACCACTTTTGTTTTGGAATGTTTGTTACGTACCACTTTCTTCACCTCACTCCCGAACGACTTTCCGGTGAGTTACAGTACCAAGGGTAGAGGTAACTTACACAGTGTCTGGGGCTTCTCAAGCTGCAAGTCGTAGCGTAGTGCCCAACTTGACCACAAGCAGAGCAACGCGACTTTCGTTGAAGCGCTGCGGACCCCCTCTTTCCGCCGTTTCTTCGGCCGACCTGCCCGACTCGGCACACTCCACGCGCTCATCCGCCCGGCAATAGGCAGAATCTGCAAATCCACGTTATTGTTTGCTTGAGAGGCAAGGGCATCAGCCACAACATATTGGCTTCGAAGTGTTGCATGATGTAAAACAGTCGATGCCCACTTTGTGCCCAGATGATTCCAGTGTGCAGCCTCTGGGACGTTCGCATGCCGCTCGCGAAGATTATCAAACACTACCACACGGCTAGGGGCTTGCGCTTTCGTTTCCCCTTTATTGCGTCGCAGGAGGGAGTGTGATTGAGTTTTCCCACTATCCACAAGCCGTTGTCTGCCCTGCAGTCTGGTTTAGCGTTGACGTATGAGCAGTCCTGGGAGGGGCATTGTATACGTAGGGGCCCAGAGTCTGAGTTTTTCACCTTTTGAGATCGGCCCACGGTGGCGCACAGGGCTAAGGATGCCATCAAGATGCTGTGCTTGTCAGGGAACGTGCTCCCTTCGATCAAACTCATTCCGACGACGCCCTCTTCACCTCTTCATCACTCTAGAGCTCCTAAGAAAAGGGGCTCATAAAAAGATGGTACGTAACAAAAGTTCTAAAATAAGAGTGGTACGTAACAAACATTCTCTTAAATCTACTGTAGGTTCTCGGCACCGGTCGGTGAATGTGCCTCGTGTGCCGTAGAAATTAATCTTTTTTGGATACAGTAACAGTGCTGTAGTATATTTGGTCCTCACCTGTTTTCTCGCTCGTTTCTGGTTTCACGTGTGACATTGGACGGCTTGTCCTGATCCATAGCAATTCTTTTGACATCTGTATTTCGCACCGTAACTGCCTCAAAGCGTGAGGAAACGTCCACATAGTGATTGTCAGGAACAATCGGGGAGGCTTTCTGGCAGGTTTTGACGACAACTATTTACGGATGACATTTTTATACGCATCCTGCTGTCTGACTCGCATCTGGTTAATGTGTAGCACAGGCACATCTACACGTACTGTTTTGCTACCCGATATCGTCTGCTGTCCACACACTAAAATGGAGCCATTCGTGAATGGGCATCCTGCATGACTTGCGCGGAAGATGTGACCTACAGTACCGTTTTACTCCATGCCTCCTCCCTCCATCACTGCCTTTTCCCGATGCCTCGAGACCATTTCTCGAACAAATTATGCGAAAGCATAACTTCGCCCTTCGTCGATTCCTCAGCTTACTCATGCACTCTCCGCACATCCTCTGATATCCATCAACATGTTGGCTGTAGATTCCCCACAGTTTGTGTTGGGCCGAAGCAGAATGTGTTTTTCTAATGCTCAAGACTTGCGCGCCGTTTGTTGGTACAGTATACCGAAAGCCATCCGGACGGATTATACAGTGCCGCAGGTTTCTACAATATGCTTTCTGGTGGCACTGTTGTCAACATCCGGCTATTGAAGACATTTTTTCATTTGCTGGCAGGGGGCATTGCGATGCTTTTACCGTAGTGATCAGATCTGCTCGGTTTGAGGGGTCGCCTGCCAGAGCTGTCTCGAATGTGTCAGGCAAGAAGAAGTGCGGTAAACGTGTTTAATTGTGCAATCAGATGAAGATGGCATGACGTGCATGATCGGTACAAAAACCAAGCTCGAGATGGCCCTGATTCATTCAAGAGAATGAACGACTATTCCACACAATTTATCGAAAAAAGTACAGATGCAATTCAAAGTGACTTATTATCCAGGTTACAGTATTGTTCGGCAGCGGGTACAAGGTATTAAATCACTATGTATTGCACAATAGATGACAGTCATCATCAAAGCGTTGCGGCCTGCGCTTGCCTCGGATGTGGGGATATTGAGATGCTCGCCGCAAAGTAACTTTACGGCGCGTTGCTCTGAATATTGCATCCCCATGCCAATCAATTAAAATCTGCACTACTTGAGTTGCGAAATACTACAGCGCCCACTTCCTTGTACATTTGAGCCCGATGAGGCGAAGCATGAGTGCTTTGCACGTATATGTGTCTCTTTTGTGACATCCCTCGAACTCACTGCTGCGCAGCACTTTAGTATGCACTATCGACGGAGCTATCGACGGAGCTCCCTGCACTGTATTCACAATCTGCTTGTGTTATAATACCAGCCGTGAGGCAAAAAATTTCAAAGCAATGATGTAGAAACAAGAATAGTCTTTCTGATGGCTTTACAATAGTAAGGGTTTAACCATGAACGGTCAGCTTTATTTGGGGCAAAAGATACATGACGTCAACGAAGAGCTCGGGCAGTCGGACGTGACAGCGAATGACAGAAAGGTGTAGGGCATTTAGCAACGGAGCAGAGATGTCATCGCTGACGTGAGATACGTTGTTTCGCGACTGGGTATACTTATAAATCTGATTGGCTAAGTGCATTGACTACATTTGTTCTCAATCAGTGCCCTGAACAGTTTTTGCAATACGACCACAATGCAGGAAGAGGCCAGTGTCGAAACCAAGCACACTAATAGAGAGCCTTCGCGGGCGATCATGTGCAACTTTCACGTGGCGAATGGGGGTGAATACGTCCGCTTTCAACAGATCAATGGCGTTCTTTATCTGTTCCAGTGTATGCTCGCAGTGGAAAAGTAGCGTGAAACACTGCTATCATCCTGTTCGGATCTCGTCTTGGGGCACAGTGCACGAGCACCAGCTGCATCGTGTAGGGCAAATAGACTGGATCCCCCAGTCCCCCAACAATGACTAAAGTAGGATAATGCGCACACAAGGATTGGTATGCTTGCCTTATTGGGAACCTGAGGCAGTGACAACCGTCGTTGCCTTCCCCAGTGTCTGCCTCTGACAGTCATAAATTTCCTGTGTCTGCAGTGAAGTGTAGATGATGACATCTACGTTCCCACTGCAGACTCAGCACTGCGAACATAGATGTCATCATCTTGGGCCGTTCGATAAGTGACTTTCCTCCGAAAGATAATTCTATGGAGAGCATGCCCCCACGGTTGTGAAGAAGGAGAACTCTGGAGACAATGAACGTGTGGTTGTGAGACAGAGTTTGCTTTTCGTGAGTGCGATGTGGTGCGTAACTTGTCTACTTCGCCACATTCCTGAAATGGATGACTTGCGAGCAGACTGAAGGGAACCGTTTCTTCGGGCCGAACAGCTTTGCCACAAACACGAATAAGCGAAACTCATTAGTACTTAAACACACCTGTGTGTCCTCTTCACCCCAACCAAAGTCATCCAGCACAAACAACTTTCTCAATCATCCTTACAACCTACCACCCACTCCCACAAACCGAAATGATGAAGCTGCCTCTGTTCTTTGCTCTGTTGAGCGTCACCCTCGTCTCCGTTCTGGCATCGGGCGACATGGAGGCGGTCTCCAAGCAAGCGATTCCCTGCCCGTGCCAGTGCCGCGCCGGGCGTGGGAGGAGGGCTGTGCGCCGCGTCTGTCGCCGCTTTCGTTTTCGCTTCTGTGAGATAAGTGACTGCGATGTCTTCGGCCGCCCTGGTATTCAGTGCTGCGACCTCGAACTATCCCCTTCGGCATCACCGAGCATGTCTGCCAGTGCCTCTCCAACCATGTCTGCCAGCGCCTCTCCAACCATCTCTGCCAGCGCCTCTCCTACCATCTCTGCCAGCGCTTCTTCTACCCCGAAGCCCGGGAAGCGTCCCTGCCCTTGCGTCTGCACGACCCGGTTCCGTGCCAGGAGGCAGTGTCGCCGGTACAGGTACTGCAGCGTCGTCCGCTGCACGGAGACCTTCCCTCGTGGCGCTCCCAAGTTCGAATGCTGCTAGATTTAGCTTTGGCACGCCCACCCGGAATCGGGTTATGGACATGGTGGATTGAAAATGTCAGTGTGCTGCGATCGTTAAGATGAAATCTCCGAGATTCTAGGAAAAAAGGTCCCTTTGAATAAAAGAAAACGTGCTGTACGAACATCTGTGTTTTGTGTGCTCCAGTAGTGCAAAGTTCTTTTGATCTAGTGACCTCCTGCCTTGATTTTGGGTAGTGTCCCATGTGCAATTTGACAGCCAGGCAAGACAGCTGGGGGGCAGTGGCCCGAACGGATGCGTTCACCGAGTGCACAAACCAGATAAATTGCATGAGGCCGTCGTCGTGCTTTCGCTTTCGGACTCGACATCAACTCGTTGGCAGCGACTGTTCACCTGTCTCTCGTTCTCCGGATCGCTGCATGAACAAGCCCACTGCCGTGAAAGTTCATGACCGCGTCCGAGAGCGGGACATGTCTCGCTCTGTGCATCTCATGGCGTTGTATTCTGATACAGGGAAGAGCTAGTAATACCTTGTGGTTCAGTATGGATAACTCTTGGTTCTGTCACACTGCAAAAGGGCAGCGACCGACTCCCAGCGACCGAGGCCCTGCCCTCAACCCAGTCGGCTTGGCTATCGACGCAGTCAACAATAAAACTTGAAATACAGGGGGGGGGGGACGCGCAATAGTGCCGCTTTTATTGCCACCCTCGAATTAGTGCCGCCAAAACCGGCAGACACAGGTTCTGCCACGTGTCATGCACGACGTCGTCATCGCCCACTCCTCCTGCGCCTCAGCAATTGGTGATTGTGGTGCAGGAACGATGGCCTCGTCTTTACTCGTGATCTGTCTTCCTCTACGAATCGTGGAATTACGCAAAAACGGAATTCTGTCTAAACTTCCGACAGCAAGGATAGCCCAGTCTACTGTATGCGTGATTTGCGGACAGAATTCTATTGCAGAAAATTAGAAAAACGTAAATTACGCAATCCCCTCGGCGTCGTTCATTGTGAGTACGAGTTCCCATAGCCTAGAGAATCTCGTTCTCCTTTGGACACTCACACTATGGGATCTGGTAGGCAAAGGGATTTTACCAAAGCAAAGACTAAGGAGACTATGAAAACATGGCAAGTTGCCTTGGTATCCATGAGCGTAAAGCGCATGTCAGGACATACATCAGCTTTCACCAATCTTCTAACGATATCATATACTGCACTCAATACCAAGATGCAAGAGAAGAATTGTCCAAACACCTTTCTAGGAGTAACCGCATCAGCTCTGCAGACTTTATGTTCAACTTCAACTCCTATAGTCAGGCGTCATGTCTCTTCCTGTTCAGATTTGGAAGGTCTGATATCCTGAATCTTGTTCCTTTTATTGGATGGCCAACGCACAAAACGAAAACCACCCGCAATCGCTATAGGACAAATCCAATTTTGTCGACATGCATTATGCTGCGGCGCATTGCAGCGCCGCTTCGATGGAAAGAGCTGGGAGTAGAGTTTGGAAAGCATTCTTCCCAGCTTTGTGAAATATCTTGGGAAACAATAGAATGCTTTGCACAGGAGCGGATGCATTTACTCACGGGGCCATTTCCGCAATCATTTATGGAACGCCGACGTACTTTTTATTCCAAATGCATATTAGAAAAGTCCAATGCACTAAGGAATTGCGTCGGTTTTATTGACGGTACAGTGATTGGTGTTGCCAGACTGGGGGGGTTTAGCAAGCAACTAGTGATGTTCAATGGACACACAAGGAAGCACGCAATCAAGTTTCGAGCGGTCACAGCTCCAGATGGATTGATTCTGCATGTCTGCGGTCCTGTGGAGGGCCGTCGATAGGATTGGACTTTGTAAACAAGAAGCAATTTAGAGCAAGAGCTACCGGATTGTATGAGCTCAGAACATCAAACTTTCTGTATCTACAGAGCTAGCAGGTACGCCAAGAGGTGGTTTTTGGAGGTTCCTTATCAAGGAAGCAATCTCTCAGCATCTCAAAGAGCCTTCAATAAGGCCATGTCAAGCGTTCGGATTACTGTCTAGTGGGTGTTCAAAGAAGTGAAACTTTACTTTACAGCCATGGACTTCAAAAGAAAATTAAGGACTGGACAGTCACCAGTGGGCCTGCTCTACCTGTGTGTATTGCTACTTTGCAACATTAGAAACTGTGCAAGTCCAATGCAGATTTCCCAATTCTTTCGCTATTCTCCTCCTTCTGTAGAGCAGTACATCCACCATAAAGAATAAACCGCTATCCTATGAAACGACAGACTCCTGCTTGCGCGCGCCCTGCGCGAGCAGAAAAATTTGTGTTAACACAACAAAGACGCAACGATTATTTAGTAACACCGACTTCAAAGCAATAAAACATGACTATCATTACTTGCTCGTAAAAGCCGCCATCATGAGCTTGAGCTTTTCCAGCTCGAGCTGTTGCGCTTCCGAACGCTCAATGCGACGTTCTTCACGATCCCGAGTGCGCTCCTCACGATCGCAGGCCATCCTCTCTCGCTCAAATGCCAGCCGATTGCGCTCCAATTCCCCTCGAGCGAGATCGGGATCGCGTATATGGGCTCCGAACTGTGCCATCTCGCCCATTGCAATACCCGATTTGGAGATTTTGGACTTCTTAAGGCGCCGCGGAGAAATAGAGTCTTCATCTTCAGTACTGTCCATGTTTCCAGCACGCTGCATGGCCGAATTCATGAGATCATTTCCAATCCGTTCTTTTTCTGCATTACGCTCCTTTCGAGCGTTTTTACAGCGTTTCGTTGCTCTAAAATATCATCCCGAGCATCTTGCATGCTCATCAGTAGTTGTTCTAGCTCTCCAACTTCTCCCCCTATCCCCGACATTTTTGGTTCTTGTTATCGTCGCGATCGAAGGAATTCTGTAGACGTTGATAGCAGTCCCGGACGCTTTTCCAAGTAACTTGCTGCTTTACTGCCTCATTGCCGTTTATTGTGTCAGAAGCGATCTCGAATCTCTTGCGGGACTCCCCGAACGCGGCGAGATGTGCACGTGATGCTGCAACTTCTCGGACGATTACAAGATCTTCTTCGCTTGTAAAGCGGGAATGGCGCTTTCCTCTGCAAGCGGCGGCGGCGAGTTCTTCGTCAGAGAGAGTCAAAACGTTGGCCATATTGGTTTCAGTGGGTGTGGGCAGGATCATTGAAAGGGAATAGTTATAGTGGATGGAGGGAAGGTAGAGAGGGAGAGAGGGAGAGTGAGAGAGAGGGAGAGTGGGATGAGAGCGCCGTTCCATGTCTGAAGATCGCGGGAAAACGTCCGCCGTATGGTTTCATCTCCTGGACATCTGTCCTGAAATGTTTCATTTGGCGCAATTGAAGTGGTGACTAATAGGTCATTTTTTTGCTTTATTTCTCACGTCTCTCAGCCAGAATTCTGCTCACTGCCCCACGTGTAACTCGTGTCATGAATTCCTCACAATTTCCAAGCAGAATTTTGCTTGCGTAATCTCTCTATTATGTCTAGCGGTCTCACTCCGTCGTCGGTAGATCGTGGTACGTGTATTTTGTGTGCTGTGTGTCCACGTGTATGGGTATCATCACAGTGATGGCACCTCACTCAAAGACCCTGACATGATTTCTGAAAAGATCTCCAAAGCGAAGCGTACGCGCCCTACGATTGCACAGAAAATCGAGGTCGGGCATCTGCTGCAGGTCAGGAATGCGAATACCACAGTTATGCGTCAGTTCAAAATTTCAGAGCGAACCATCCGAAACATCAAACGCTCTCTTCCTTCACTTCAACAAATTGTGACCAACACCGCTACAACGCTCGGAACAAAAACTTTGCACCCTGCGCATTACCCCACTCTTAAAGCTCACTTGATTGAGCCTGGTGCCAGAAGACGGCCTTGCAGAAACTGCAGAATTCTGCAGGAAAGATGTGGAGGAATGGATTGAGATCGAGACTAATGAGCTTGTGGCAGAAGCTTCTATTAGTGATGCTTGCGATTCAATACATTATGGTGGAGAGCTACAGAGTCAGTCTGCCAGTGATGCTGTGATGGATGATTGTGTGGCAGAAGACGAGTGTGAAATTACGGAGAGGCGGGCCGTACCGAGTGCTGTAGTGCTAGCAAGGTTGTTTGGGTCTTTGGAGAGTCTGGGTGTGGAGTGCGATGTGAGCAATACCTTATCGCACTTGAGGTCCGCAAAACGAGCTTTTCTAGAAGCTAGCCTAGGCATGAGAGACAGGGTCAAACAAACATGCAAAGGCAACAACAGCAGACTCTAATAACAGAGTTCTGGCGGGGTACTGGTTCTGCCATCTGATTGTGCCGCTCTGAATTAGTGCCGTATTATTAGTCTTTACAAGGGGCGGCACTAATGCGTATGGTCGAATGTACCGTTGTAGGTTCTCGGCACCGGTCGGTGAATGTGCCACGTGTGCCGTAGAAATTAATCCTTTATGGGTAACAGTACTGTAGTATATTTGGTCCTCACCAGTTTTCTCGCTCGTTTCTGGTTTCACGTGTGACGTTGGACGTCTTGTCGTGATCCATAGCAATTATTTGACATCTGTATTTCGCACCGTAACTGCCCCAAAGCGTGAGGCAACGTCCACATAGTCAGTGTCAAGAACAATCGGGGAGGCTTTCTTGCAGGTTTTGACGACAACTATTTACGGATGACCTTTTCTTACGTGTCCTGCTGTCTGACTCGCATCTGGTTAATGTGTAGAACAGGCACATCTACAGTTTGGGTACCAGATATCGTCTGCTGTCCACACACTAAACGGAGCCATTCGTGAATGGGCATCCTGTATGACTTGCGCGGAAGATGTGACCTAGAGCACCTTTTTAATCCATGCCTCCTCCCTCCATCGCTGTCTTTTCCCGATGCCTCGAGACCATTTCTCGAACAAATTATGCGAAAGCATAACTTCGCTCTTCGTCGATTACTCAGCTTACTCATGCACTCTCTGCACATCCTCTGATATCCATCAACATGTTGGCTGTAGATTCCCCACAGTTTGTGTTGGGCCGAAGCAGAATGTGTTTTTCTAATGCTCAAGACTTGCGCGCCGTTTGTTGGTACAGTATACCGAAAGCCGTCCGGACGGATTATACAGTGCCGCAGGTTTCTACAATATGCTTTCTGGTGGCACTGTTGTCAACATCCGGATATTGAAGACACTTTTTCATTTGCTGGCAGGGGGCAATGCGATGCTTGTACCGTGGTGATCAGATCTGCTCGGTTTGAGGGGTCGCCTGCCAGAGCTGTCTCGAATGTGTCAGGCAAGAAGAAGTGCGGTAAACGTGTTTAATTGTGCAATCAGATGAAGATGGCATGACGTGCATGATCGGTACAAAAACCAAGCTCGAGATGGCCCTGATTCATTCAAGAGAATGAACGACTATTCCACACAATTTATCGAAAAAAGTACAGATGCAATTCAAAGTGACTTATTATCCAGGTTACAGTATTGTTCGGCAGCGGGTACAAGGTATTAAATCACTATGTATTGCACAATAGATGACAGTCATCATCAAAGCGTTGCGGCCTGCGCTTGCCTCGGATGTGAGGATATTGAGATGCTCGCCGCAAAGTAACTTTACGGCGCGTTTCTCTGAATATTGCATCCCCATGCCAATCAATTAAAATCTGCACTACTTGAGTTGCGAAATACTACAGCGCCCACTTTCTTGTACGTTCAACCCGATTAGGGTGAAGCATGAGTGTTTTGCTCGTGTATGTGTCTCTTTTGTGACATCCCTCGAATGCACAACTGTGCAGCACTTTAGTATGCACTATCGAGGGTGCTCCCCGCACTGCATTCACAATCTGCTTGTGTTATAATACCAGCCGTGAGGCTAAATTTTTCAAAGCAATGCTGTAGGAACAAGAATAGTCATTCTGATGGCTTTACAATAGTAAGGGTTTAACCATGAACGGTCAGCTTTTATTTAGGGCAAAAGATACATGACGCCAACGGAGGGCTCGGGCAGTCGGACGTGACAGCGAATGACAGAAAGGTGTAGGGCATTTAGCAACGGGGCAGAGATGTCATCGCTGACGTGAGATACGTTGTTTCGCGACTGGGTATACTTATAAATCTGATTGGCTAAGTGCTTTGACTACATTTGTTCTCAATCAGTGCCCTGAACAGCTTTTGCAATACGACCACATCGCAGGAAGCGGCCATTGTCGAACCAAGCACACTAATAGAGAGCCTTCGCGGGCGATCATGTGCGGCATTCACGTGGCGAATGGGGGTGAATACGCCCGCTTTCAACAGATCAATGGCGTTCTTTATCTGTTCCAGTGTATGCTCGCAGTGGAAAAGTAGCGTGAAACACTGCTATCATCCTGTTCGGATCTCGTCTTGGGGCACAGTGCACGAGCACCAGCTGCATCGTGTAGTGCAAATAGACTGGATCCCCGGTCCCCCAACAATGACTAAAGTAGGACAATGCGCACACAAGGATTGGCATGCTTTTCTTTTTGGGAACCTGAGGCAGTGACAACCGTCGTTGCCTTCCCCAGTGTTTGCCACTGACAGCCATAAATTTCCTGTGTCTGCAGTGAAGTGTAGATGATGACATCTACGTTCCCACTGCAGACTCAGCACTGCGAACATAGATGTCATCATCTTGGGCCGTTCGATAAGTGACTTTCCTCCGAAAGATAATTCTATGGAGAGCATGCCCCCACGGTTGTGAAGAAGGAGAACTCTGGAGACAATGAACGTGTGGTTGTGAGACAGAGTTTGCTTTTCGTGAGTGCGATGTGGTGCGTAACTTGTCTACTTCGCCACATTCCTGAAATGGATGACTTGCGAGCAGACTGAAGGGAACCGTTTCTTCGGGCCGAATAACTTTGCCACAAACACGAATAAGCGAAACTCATTAGTACTTAAACACACCTGTGTGTCCTCTTCACCCCAACCAAAGTCATCCAGCACAAACAACTTTCTCAATCATCCTTACAACCTACCACCCACTCCCACAAACCGAAATGATGAAGCTGCCTCTGTTCTTTGCTCTGTTGAGCGTCACCCTCGTCTCCGTTCTGGCATCGGGCGACATGGAGGCGGTCTCCAAGCAAGCGATTCCCTGCCCGTGCCAGTGCCGCGCCGGGCGTGGGAGGAGGGCTGTGCGCCGCGTCTGTCGCCGCTTTCGTTTTCGCTTCTGTGAGATAAGTGACTGCGATGTCTTCGGCCGCCCTGGTATTCAGTGCTGCGACCTCGAACTATCCCCTTCGGCATCACCGAGCATGTCTGCCAGTGCCTCTCCAACCATGTCTGCCAGCGCCTCTCCAACCATCTCTGCCAGCGCCTCTCCTACCATCTCTGCCAGCGCTTCTTCTACCCCGAAGCCCGGGAAGCGTCCCTGCCCTTGCGTCTGCACGACCCGGTTCCGTGCCAGGAGGCAGTGTCGCCGGTACAGGTACTGCAGCGTCGTCCGCTGCACGGAGACCTTCCCTCGTGGCGCTCCCAAGTTCGAATGCTGCTAGATTTAGCTTTGGCACGCCCACCCGGAATCGGGTTATGGACATGGTGGATTGAAAATGTCAGTGTGCTGCGATCGTTAAGATGAAATCTCCGAGATTCTAGGAAAAAAGGTCCCTTTGAATAAAAGAAAACGTGCTGTACGAACATCTGTGTTTTGTGTGCTCCAGTAGTGCAAAGTTCTTTTGATCTAGTGGCCTCCTGCCTTGATTTTGGGTAGTGTCCCATGTGCAATTTAGCAGCCACGCAAGACAGCTGGGGGGTAGTGGCCTGAACGGATGCGTTCACCGAGTGCACAAACTAGATACATTTCATGAGGCCGTCGTCGTGCTTTCGCGTTCGGACTCGACATCAACCCGTCGGCAGCGACTGTTCACTTGTCTCTCGTTCTCCGGATCGCTGCATGAACAAGCCCACTGCCGTGAAAGTGCATAACCGCGTCCGAGAGCGGGAGATGTCTCGCTCTGTGCATCTCATGGCGTTGTATTCTGATACAGGGAAGAGCTATGGCCAGATTATTAGATTTTTACCTTGATCTTTCGATGGGGCGCCTTCTCGCTTGTTGCGAAGAAGTCGACCCCTTTATTCAATGTTCCTCTTTCCAATCCTAACACTGTCAAGCGTAGCTGAGGGACTACCTAAGAGAGGAACATGACGGACATCCGTGCTAGCCGTACTGTATAGTCCCGTTATGGCTTCCAGCTAGGAAGTCGTTGTGATATATCGCAAATACAATTACGATCCTTATCGATCTATCCAGGCTCACAAAATACCACGAGCTAAATATCCAAGTAGAGCTATCTACTCTATTCTGACACAGATAAGAAGCCCTGCGTCCCTTACCAGTGTCCAAGGTATCGCAACCGTACTGCGTCCGTGTTGTTCGCTGACGGCGATACCACGCCTGGTAGCTCCTCGCCGTCATCGTCCCCCTCCCCGGGAAAACACACCTGCATCTTGACTTTATCGCGCACAGTACAAGATCGCATCCAGCGTAGGCATCCATGTCATAAAATATTGTGTTACATCCGTCGTCCCTGAAACCGCACGCGTACACGCGGCTCACAGAATAATAGAATCCGCTAGACTACCGTCAGTGACTCCCTACGTCTCAATAGACGTATATTTATACACACGAAGACACGGCATTGCCTTCAACAGAAGACAACATAACTGAACAGGAATGCCTGGCTGGGAAAGGAATGCGCAATTTAGTAGCATTTATCAAGCTCATCTTTCTCACTCCCAAACATACTCGGGTTCAAAGAACGAGGGAACCTGGGGTTAGAACATCTACTTAAGAACTGATAGTTTGTTAGTATAGTAGCACAAATGGTAACCAAGAAAAACAACAACCAACCTATCCTCCAAACCTTTATCGTCCAACCTCACAACACCACGTAAGGGTCAAATCTGCTCGGTCCCCCCTTCCCCCCATTCACTTCTTTTTCACTCCCATAAACGTACAGTAGCCTAATGTTAATCACGCAGTCTCTGTCGCTTGCATTGCACCGAAAACCACACCTGCTGCCGTTGCCGATACAGGTCAGCCTGAGCTCTGCCATGACAGTCTCTTCCACGCCGACCGCGACCAATCCGCTTGCCCACAGCATGGCATCTGATTCTGGAGGCCCCCTGGGTCTCCAAGCCGAGGCCACGTACGGCCAGCTTGACATTCTGCACACCCTCCTCCGCGACCTGCACCCTGGGGGCTGCGTCTTTCGGTCTGAGAGCATACTATGCCTACCGTGCGGAACATTACCCTCTCCCTTGCGTCAAAGTCGGCCGCCGACTGAAAGGATGCACTCACTACACATGAGTCATTCAGACTTAGCTTCTGTTGATCATCCTTCAGCAATGATGAAACGGACGAAGAAGGTGGTCATAAATCACATTGGAGAACAAATTGATTATTTAGTCAACTCCCGAGTGCTCTCTCTTTTGTCGTGTATTTACTGTAAGTAGATCTATCTGTACTTTGGGAGACTTGCTCCTCTCTTACCTTCGCTTCATCGGACAGAACAACAAAAAAAGGTATCGACATCTACGCTCAAAACTACCCAGTTTATTGGAAGCAATTGCCCCTCGAGGGAGCTGCCACTGGTACGTCTGGTGAAACCACTAACCGTCCTGATCTGCCCCACAGTCGTGGAAGTGCAGGCTGTGCGCGCACGCATTTCCTCTTACTAACTGTTCAGTCCCTAAACCGTATTTTTTCTGTTTCCAAAACTAAGCTGGATAGATTTAAACAAAAAAATACTATTTCTTTAGCGATTTGGACACTTCAAAGAGCCGAGTGTGTGAACACGGGGTCCGATAGCCCTTTCCTTAACTCGTCGTCGTCTCTAGGTGTATATAAACTCCTCTCTAATGACAGCCTGTCCTGTGCGGTCAGGCAAGTGCAAAGTTCGTTGGCGAATGTGTGTGTGTGTGCGGTCAGACAGTCCCGGGGTTCGCCGATGGGCTTTGTGCTGGTGTGAGTTGGATCATGGTGGTTAGGTGGTTATGTCCTTGCGGTCCGGTTATTTTGGTGACTAGGTCCGCGATGTTGTCCGTTGTCGGTATGTGGTGCACCGATATATTGCCTTTCCTTATGAGGTCCTGGATATGGTGGTGTTTGATGTCTATGAATTTTCTACGCTTGGTTGGTGCGACGTTCTTGGCTACGCTGAGCGCGGCTTGGTTATCTATCATCAAGGGTGTTGGTTTGTGTTCCGGTTGCTGGATGTCGGCGAGCAGGCGGCGGATCCATTGTGTTTCCTATGCGGCTCGGGACGCCGCGAGGTATTCGGCCTCGCAAGTGGACGTGGCGACGGTTGGTTGCCGTGATGATGTCCAGCTTATTGGGGCTCCGTACAGTGTGTGTATGATGCCTGTGCGCGATTTTCTGTCCGGGTCGTTGGCATAATCCGAGTCACTGTAGGATCGTAGTGCGATTTGTGTTTGGCGGTTGACGGTTTTGTATTCAATGCCGTGTTTTTTCGTTCCTTTGAGGTAGCGTAGGAGGGCTTTGAGGTTCTGTTTGTGGGTGATGGTTGGATTGTGCATGACTCCGGCCATTTTGCTAACAGATGTGTGTATGTCTCCTCGTGTGCTGTCTGCAATGTATCGCAGGTCCCCAAGGGTTTGGCGGAATATGCTGGCGTCGCGTGGGTTCAGTGGCTTGTTCTTCATTTCATCATCGAACGGTCCTTTGTGGGGTAGTGGTGAGTGTCGCGGGTTGCATTTCGTCATTCCTGTCTTGCTCAGGATGGTGTCGATAGCAGCAGTATGTGACACGTGTATGCTGTCATTGCTCCTCTTGCGGATTGTCCAGTTTAGGTACTGTTTCGGGAATCCGAGACGTTTTATGTTGTACTTCTGTTGTAGATTGGTGTACAGTTGGGTGACAAGAGTTGGATGGGTGGCGATGACGAGGAAATCGTCCATACTGACGGCTGTGATTAGTGTGCCTTTTGCATCGTGGCGATAGAAGATGCTCGGGTCGGCATCGGCTTGTTTGTACGCGTGCTTTTTGAGATGTTCCGTGAGGCCGTCGAAGTATATGCGAGATGCTGGTGGTGTCCCATATATGTTTTTGACAAGTCGGCTTCCCTTGCATGCATGTTTGTAGCTGCCGTCAAACTTTGGGTGCTGCTTGATATAGACTTTGCATTCTGGGGGATAGTTTTCGTGGAGATATGCTGAGGTTATGTCGAAGTGTTCGACTGGCCATCTTTTGGCTGCAGCTATGGCTAGCAGGACGCGTATGGATGTTTTTTCTGCCATGTATGTGGTTGTGCTGTCACTGTCTTAATGGAGACCGAGCTTCATACGGTCTCCACGTGCTGAGCATCTGGCTTTACGCTGTGTGACTGTGCCGTCGGGAGCACGTTTGTAGCGATATGTCATTTTAAGTGGTATCAGTTTCTCGCGTGGGGGGAGCTTTTTGTCTGGTATCCACTGGATGGTTTGTGATTTGTCGAGCTTGTCGAGTTCCTCATTGTGTGCAGTGGCCTATTGTCCCGAATCGGGGTAGTTTTGGGCTTCTCGCTGCGTTTTCGGGTCTGACGTTGTGATCTCTACAGTGATTGGGCTGGCTTGTGATCGATATGCGCTGAGGGGCCTATAGCATGGGTCGGACGTTCGGCTGTACGGTCTGAAGTCGGTCGTGCGTATAGTTCGGTATCGAGGTGAATTGAGCTCTTGGACCGCGATGGCTTTGTGATCGTTGCCGTATGCGTATCGCACTGGTGTTCCTCTGGGGTCCAGCTTTTTCTTCGGTTGTACGAGTGGGATCGTGCCGAGTTGCCCGAATGTGAATAGGCGTTTGGGTCTGCGTGGTTGGTCGTGCCACAGATTGTTGGGTGGCTGGCCGGTGGCGGAGTGGGGCATGAGATGGTATTTAAAAGCTGCGTCCCTTACCGCATCTTCCCAGTACTGCGGGGGTAGTTTCGCGTGCTGGAGATTTGCTCTTGCGGCATTCATCAGAGTTTGGTTGATACGATCTGCCAGCGAGTTCTCTTGGGGTTGGTGTGGCGTGTTGTTTTTGTACGTTATGCCGTATGCGGCGTACGTGCGCATGGCCTCCTTGGACTTGAATTCCAGTGCATTGTCGGTGCGGTAGTACTGTGGTGTTCGTCCCGCGTTGTATAGTTGGCGCATGTGTTGTGGCATGATTGCTCCGACCTGTCGTCTGTCTTTTAGGAAGTATAGGATGAGATACCTTGATCCAGCGTCGATGTACGTAAGGAAGTGGAAGTTTCCGTGTGTGGATATCGGGGAGATTGGGCCACACGTGTCAGAACTGAGGTATTGGTCGGGGGCATAGTTGTGTGTGGTTTTTTGGTGTGGTGCTGGTCTTTGTTTTGCCGTTGTACACGCTGAGCAGGTGATGGTGGTCGTTTCGTACGCGAGTGATTTGGGCATTGTTGGTATGTTTCCGTCTTTGGCCATTTGTCTGATGTTGCGTGCTGTGGCATGGTTTAGCTTGAGGTGCCATTCGTGTGCGGCCTGGTCCTGCGGTGTGGGTTGAGGTTGGTGCTCTGTTACTGGATTGTGGGTGTCGGCGATGTGTCGGTTTTGTCGCCTGTGTTCCTGCATTTGTGGTGTGCGTGGACCAATGTGTTGCACCGTCGTCGTTTTCGGCTTGCCTTTTTGGGATGGTTTTTTGTGCGTTCTGGTGTATGGTTTGGTTCTGACACTGTAAGCGTTGTTCAGGTTTTGTTTGTCCATGCATACGCTTTGTGCTTTGTGTTCCATGGCGCTGTACCGACGATGATGGGTTTGTTCCGTTGAGCTGTGTTTTTGTATACTACTGCCTTGTTTGGTGTGAATAGTACGTTGCCGTGTAGTCTCGCGAGATCGTGCACGGAGATCAGGTTCGTGGTGATGGCCGGGTTGGCTACGGCTGGGACCTGGATCCGTATGTTTTTATTCGTACGGATTGTCGTCTTACCGTGGTGTGTACATTTGGATCGGGTGTTAGTGGCTGTGGCCGTGTGTATGGCGTGCCGTGTTTTGCGCATGTGTGTTGTGGGGCGCGTCAGATGTGTTGGGTGCGCTCCTGAGTCCAGGATGTACGTACATGGTTCGTCTTCCGTCCTGTTGTCGTCGCTTGGGTCGTAGACGTATTGGTCGTGCTGTTCGTCCTCGTATACGTCTTCGGGGTTGTATGCCACTCGTGCTTTTGGGCCCGTTTGTTTTTCGGGTGGTTGGGGTTGCGGCATTCTGCATCCGTGTGTTGCGGTTGAATGATGCCGCGCAGTTGGTGGTATCGACAAGGGTTGTCGATTTGACGTGGCAGAGGTGGCCTGCTGGTTTGGCGTGTGGCCCATCTGCTGCTGATTGGTGCCGGTCTGTTGGGGGGTGGTGCCTGGGTTGTCTGAGTAGGGACGTTCTGGTACTTTGCGATTCGGTTGTACCGGTGTGCGAACTCCTTCACTGTGGCTGGGTTGAGGGCTATGAGTTGCATGCCTATGGGTGCCGTTGTGGGGTTGTATCTCAGCCCGTCGATCATGAATGTGACCGGTGTCCTCGTGTCCCGTATTTCCGGATAGCGTGCCGCTATCATCTTGGCCCTGATTCCCTCGTGGATCGTGACGTATTCCTGGAGCGTCATTCCGTGTGTGAAGTGTGCTTGTTCTGCCTGTTGTTTGAGGTATTTTTGGTCGTCAGCGTTGGCAGTGTCGAGGTGTGCCGTGATCGCCTTTACCAGATCGTACGGCGTTGGTTCACTTGTCGGTGTGAGTACCAGGTTGGCAATGTCGCTCGGGATGCTCGTTATGATCTTGCCGAGCAGCACGTGCTTGGCGCGCTGAAATGTGTTGTGCTCCTCTTCTTGTGTCGGGGGTTCGGGGTTGCCTTCTAGTTGGTGGATCGTTCCGGTGGCGTACGCGGCGGAGCGTAGCGCAATGAACCACGGGCCGTAGTTGTCGGGATTGAGGGTTGGGACGTCGGTTCGTCGTTCCATGTTGAGGATGTGCTTGTGCGTATGGGAGGTCGGTACGTGACTTGATCGATTGGTGCTGCGGCGGGCGGGTTGTTTCTGCGCGTTGTCCTACGTGCTGGGAGGGATCGGATCGTGTCGTTGTGGTGGCTTGTTGGAGTTGGGAGCATCAGCGCGTGGTTGCGTAATGGTGCCTATAACCTGTGTGAACACGGGGTCCGATAGCCCTTTCCTTTACTCGTCGTCGTCTCTAGGTGTATATATACTCCTCTCTAATGACAGCCTGTCCTGTGCGGTCAGACACCGAGCGCATCTTCAAACGAAAGCGCATCTGTGGCACAAACAGTCGACTTTGGAGATAGGCACCCGCTCCGGCGACACGTCAACCAAAAACATTCAAATGAAGCCTTGTTTAACGAGATTTTCCTAATTCGTATTGCTGGCGCATTCAACAAAAAGCGACGTGGCCCATCAATCAGATCTCAAATGCACGCCTCACAGCGCTCATCTTTGCACTTTGTCTACGAACCCTCCTTGTCTGTGACAAAATCCAAGCTCGAGCTGACCGTTCTGGGGCGAGAGCACACAACCTACGCATTTCGGAGGCCGTCTCCTTCCCAAAGTTCTCATTCATGGCATCCTTTTTCGGAGATTGCCTCCCCCTGCGGACCTCCTCTCTGCGCTTCAACGCATCCAAAACTGCATCAGATGTCAGATGTGCCCCTCTCGTATTTCTTATTCTAATAGTTCCATTCTCTTCAACG